>NW_020897809.1:0-176679 GCF_003984885.1 Neopelma chrysocephalum
TCAGCTGACAGAGGTTGTTCTTCAACCTCTGAAGTCCATGTGTGACTTGAAACTTGCAGTCCTTGAGATGCCACTTTACCATTTGCTTGTATAAAACTTAGCTTTGAGCATAGAAACATCCTGCACCAGTCATGAAGCCCGGTGAGATGTTTGTTCCTCTCTCAGCTGCATCTCCTGCAGGACGATAACATCTTGTGGTGTCAGTGGAGCTCAGACGAGGAACGGGGTGTTAAATTTACTGATAACAGCGTTGGTGATGCTTAAAGCCGTTGCACCACCGTGTGGCAGCACTTGGCTGCCTAATGCCTGCAGTCGGGGCTACTTGAGCGCTGAGATCACCAGAGGGAGACAGGGAATACCAGGTGTATAGATATTTTTTTAAAACCCACTTGAAAAAGTATAATTTTGAGTTAATTTTTTGATGCATTGTTTTTCTCTTATACAAGTACATGGCCATCTCTAACTTACACCATCTGCATTGCATATTACATTGTATCAGTTTATCTGAAGTTTGGATTGCCACTATTTTGTGCATTTGTGTGGTGTGGGTGATGGAAATGTTGTGGAAAATGGTAAATTGCTTCAGCAGGCACCAGTGAAGAGTACAGTTTTTAACTGGGCCACAATACACAAGTTTTGGGGTTTATTTTTGGTGTTATGTAGCCAAGTCAAGAAAGGCATTTATTGTTTCAAACAGAGTAATTTCTGTCCCTTCATTTGAGTTTTTGTGATTGCAGATGAACTTGAATGTGATGGAAGTTTTTGCATTGACTTAATTATACTGGCACAGGTTGCCCAGAGAGGCTGTGGCTGCTCCATCCCTGGAAGTGTCCAAGGCCAGGTTGGACAGGGCTTGGAGCAGCCTGGACTAGTGGAAGGTGTCCCTGCCCACAGCAGGGTGTTGGAACCAGATGATCTTTCAGGTCTCTTCCAACCCAAACTATTCTGAGATTCTATCATAATGTGTTTTAGCTGTTGAACAAATTATAACAGAATGGTTTGCTTAGAGTTGCAAAAGACTACCATTGTGCCCAATTCTGTATTTTCATTTGGTTAGGACTCCTTAAACCAAATAGATTCTGATAGAATTTAAAAATTTAAGCTTAAGGATGCCTTTTTGTAATTTATATGATAAAAAATTACTTTTTTCCATTTCTTCATAGTGCAAAAGCTTATCTCATGACTAGAGTGCTGACAACTGCAGTCAGAGATATTGCCTAGTTCCAGCTGGCTGTTCCCGTGGTGTAAAAGGAATGGCATCGTGGTTGTGCCACAGCCTTCATACACTGTGCAGGTCACCCTGCAGTGAAGTCAGGACATCCTGAGGATGCAGGAGTCCACCCCCATAACTTTCGGGAAAACTGTGACTTCAGACCAGATTAAGACCTGGTAGTTCAACTTTAATTTTTTTGTACCTCTGGCTTCTTGCATATAAAAGAAGCCTGTTTTGTAAGAGATGGCATTAACATGGTGTTCAGGATAACCTGCCCTGACATCAGCACGGGCAAGGTAGTGCTCAGTTGTTACCTGTGATGAGAAACAGAAGGTGACAGCTGGTTTTGGGAAGTGCCCAGCAGGTAACAGATACCTTGGTTTGCAGCAGAAGGTCAAGTACAGTTTTTTTCACACTGTTAACTGTAGCTGTTTGTTCTGGTAGTGAAGTTACAATACAGTTAACTCAGCTCCATAGGATTAGGAGAAGACACGTACAATGAGCTTGAAAATGTGCCAGAACAAGTGTAAGCCTCTTGAGAAAGCAATCATTCAAGAAGAGTTGCTTTCTTGGCAAGAGCTTTCCTTTTAAACCTTTTTGTTTGGCCCCAAGGTGGCATTTTGGTGTGTTAGTGACCCACTCCTTGGGAATCCAGTTCCTCCCGAAGGCAGCACATCAGCTGGTGGCTGCTGGCAGCTTCTCTGCCACTCCGTGCACGTGCTGAACCTTCTGCTCTAACCCTAAAATGACTTTTCCTGGTGTTACTTAGTCAATCCACTAATCTTTGTAGTGCCTTGGTTTGCTTTTCCCATCTTTAGTGCTGGCAGTGTTGGCAGCACTGCTGTCCAGCCAGTGCAGATTGCTGAGATCTCTGTGCATTTAACTCCAGCTTGACTTGTTTCCTCTGTTGCCATTCCCATTTGCTTGTAGTGACTGGGTATAAGAAAAATAAAGTACCAAGTCTCCAGTTTCAAGTGAAGCATTTGCTGTGTTCCTCAAACCCTGATTTTAAGCTTTTTCATTCAGTTATCTAATCCATTACTCTGGTGTGTCCCAGAATGCACAGAAAACCAGCATTGACTTCATTTGTGGCTTTATTTCTACCCTCTGACTTTCTTTTCTCCTTTTTAACAGGTTGTTAGATATTTTAATTTAGATTAATTTTGGTTTTATTATCATGCACACATTCCTAAGTATCAGTTATTATTGTAAAAAGGGACAGGAATTTGAGGCAAAACTATAGGCTTTAAAATAAAATAATACAAAGGAAAACTGACAGATCAGACCTTATATTTGATTTTTCTGTTATATGTGGCAGCTAGGGGTTGTGTTGGAAAATGAGAAGAATCTTAAAGAAGTGGACTTGACGTGAAAGGAAGTAGATGAACATTCTTTTATACATATATATTCTTTATGCTGAAAAGTTCAGGTGTTATTCCAAAAGCCTTGTTGTGTGGATAATACTACTACTGTTGAAATGAAGGAAACTGTCCACACATACAAGCTGTAGTTAAAAAAAATGCTATTTTAAGAATTATAGCAGTTAGAAAGAAGTATATGCAAATACTTCTATTTTATATGCAAAGGGACATATATTTTTCTCCTTGCTAGAGGAATTTCTAAAATACTGTGTTGTTACTTCTCCGACTTAGAGCAAAGAGAAGGTGTCTTCTGTTATTAGTGATCTCAACATCATAATGGAATCTGGAGAAGATTCTGGTATGAGCAAGTTTGTGTCAAGGTAAGCTGGAATTGTTTGCTCAAGGGAAGTCCTTGTGTGGGATATTAAATGCAGTACTGAGTTTTCCTGTAAATTTGTGTCTTTGCTATGCCGTGTACCCTTAGCCCAGCCTGAACCCTTCCAGTCCCTTGTCTGTATCCTGGAGAGAAGATGAAATGCATATAATTTGTAAGGCCTGGAAAGATTTTAAATTCATATTAAACAGAAAGAGGTTTTGGATTATAATATGTTTTATAGCTGTTTGAAATTGTTTGGTTCAGGGAAAGGTATAACAATGTAATCTCAGCTATTGCATTTTAATGTATGTGAGCTGTTACTCAGATGTGTCTGTGAGCTGCAGATGTGCAGTGTGGCTGAGTAATAAAGTGCACATCCAGAACCCCTCTCTAGTATTTGCCTGTTTCTGGTTCTCTCAGCTCACCAGTCCATTTCTCTTTGCATCAGGATTTATTTCACTGATATTTGAAAACAATAGAATGTAGTTTAAAAACCTGGAATGGAGTATTTGTGCAATGGCTTAAGAAAATTTACATACTAAAACTTAAGCTTATGAATGAATGTTATTTTTTAATTATTTTCTGGAGTATATCAACTTCTTGTGGTAACATGGAGTAATGATCAAATTACTTGTGTGCAGTATTCCACTGAATTCTGCTAGCAAGCTCTTCTGGGAACAGATCTATTATTACTGGCTAATTGACTTCATCCTGTTCTTTAAGTGATTTCTTTTGTTTTATGTTATTTTTTGAGGAGGGAGAGGGAAGGCCAAAAGAGTGAAGAGAAAGGTCTGTTGAGTTACCTCAGGCTTCAGTAGTCTGTTCTGAAAAGTGATTTTTTTTTTTTACTCAGAGACTTGGAAATTTCCATATAAACCTACTAAAGGTAGTGGTATAACTGAGAAGAGTAGCTGACTGCTCTCAGGGATTTAGAAGAGGAAATTGCCCTGATTTATTTATGAGTTTTTTGTGACAGCAGAAGTGTATTGGAACTTAACAGTCACGCTGGGAAGGAATGTGTTGAAGTGGTGGCAGACTTTACTTCATCCTGGCTGGAGCTCTGCTGTCTTGTCCCTGTCTCTTCACTGGTCCTTTTCCACATTGCACCAGCATTCATGAGGGCACACAAGTTTCCAGGAATGGTAAAAGATGTCAGTAAATCAAGCAGTGCTTTCTCCTGAGCCTCTCCTTGCACATCCCATCTCTTGACCTTGTGTCTGTCGACTCTTGAAGCCACGTGGCCAACGGGATCAACGGGGTCACTTGGTTGAAAAAGGAGCTGGAGGGTGGGGAGTGACCCAACCTTGTCCCCCCACAACTCCTTCAACTCTCAGTTTTCCTGTTTGACTTGTCCTGCAACGTCACAGTGTCTGTTGCCAACCTAAGGCAGTAAATAGGTGGGGCTGATGCTGACAGGGCCTGCTTTGACAGCAACCCACTGTTCCATGGGCTGGTTCTGCCTGGCATCTCCCTTTATAGCTGTTTTCCCACTCTCCTTGCTTGTTCTTGTTTCAGTTGTAATCCCCTCATGTCCAGTTTCAGGCTTTTCCCAGCTCGCCCTTTGTTCTCCAGCCTCTTAGAATCCTGATTCCTACCTCTTCCCTCCCTTTCCCTCCATTCTTGACCAGCTAAATCTGGTCTCCCTCTGTATTGTTCCTTCTTTTCAGCCTCCCTCCCACTTTGTTTTCTTCTTATGCTTCCTCAGCCCTGTCTTGCCAAATCCATTGTCTAGCTCTGTTCTGTTCTGTCTCCTGGCCTGGATTTTTTTCCTTCTCAGTTTTATAATTTTTTTTGGCTTCATTTTTTCTCATAATGCATGAGAGAAACGGGTCTTTAAGAGCACCAGAGTTAAAAACTTGGCATTCAGTTGTAATTCCCAGGCCCTTCCTGCTTTGGAAGAAAACAGGGGAATGCTAGAACACTTCTTAAAGGAAGCAAAATTCAGCAGTCTGATTTCAACCAGGTATAAACAGTACATCTATATATAAAAATGACACATCTTCTATTTTTTATATAATTTCTTAAAAATTTTTGTGGTAATAAGAGATGTATGCAAATGGAATCACAATATCTGGTTGTCTATTTTTGGATTTTACTTGTGTCCCCTTTCACCAGTTATCACTTACGTTATTTACTTTATTTTTGAGAACTACAATATGTAAGAAAAGTATTGTTGGTCATTCTTTCCTATTTTTTTGGACTTGGCACCCCATTAATTGTTGGGTGAGTTAACCTTTGCATGGATTCATTAGTCAAATAGGGCTTTTTAGGCACTATGAAAACTGCTCCTACTTTTTAGTTAGAACCTAAGTCAGAGTGAAGGATTTGGGAAATGTCTGCATTATATTAAATGCTGCATGGGCAAGGTATCTGGGAAATAAAGGGAAGCAGGAATTCTTCCCACAGCTTTGAGTCGTGCTTTGGTTTCATATGTTGATGTAGGAAGTCTTGCATTCTTCAGCAGGTTAAAATAGATTTCCTCTCTTAAAATAGTTGAAGGGACATATTAAAGGAGGCTTAAATACTTTTAGAACAGTTAAATGTCTTGTGTGCTTTTGTGTTTTGTTGGTGATACTTTGTGAAAGTGAAAGGGTGTTTGGAGGAAGGGCCTGTGATTTTAAACTGATACAGGGACTCTGCCTGAATATACTTTTAGGTGGTTTTGGATGACTTCTCTGTAACATGGATGTTGGTGTTGGAAATGGGTGTTTTCTGCTCCTACTGAATTTTTTTAAAATCTGATGACACTTTGTAATGCTAAATTCCTTGGGGAAAAAAGTCTTTAACATTCATTCTATTAGCACTTTATTATTTTATACCACATTTTCTTGGTATTTAGCATTTATTGTAGTTGAATTCAGCATGAGAAATTAGGCTAACTTAGGCTAATTAGGAATTATTGTTTATGGGCAGTTTAAGTGCTGGGAGGCAGTTAACTGAACTGGTGCTCTTTGCAGTCCCTTTCTCCCTTCCCAGTTTAAAAACCCCATGGATTTACATGTCTGTTCATGCCAACACAGATTTTCCCTTTCTAGATACTGAATTCAGTTACAATCTTGAATTTAGCCAATGCTATATGAGACAAGTACCTACTCAGATATAACTGGTTGACTAACTTTTACCTTTGAAACAGGTTCTTTGAGCTTGTTAGCCAAAACTAGTGCTTTCTGCTTGAAAACTTTCACCTGCTTCATCACCTAAAAATGAAATTGAGAGGAAAAAAGAAACAAAGTCATAATGCTAAAATGAAGTCACGAGGTTTATGATAGTCTGTTGAATTGCATAAAAATGGATATTCATAAAAATTGCCAGGTTTTTTAAAAAGCATTTTAAGGCTGTAGTTTTGTAGCCCAGTTTTGTGTGGCAGGTGTAGGTTTGAAAAGCTCGGTGCAGTTCATGTGGAATTGTGTCCCCAGGCAGGGAGAGGTGGGCAGTCAGTGCCAGGTCTCCCTTGTTCCTGTGGCATGTGTAGAGTTTGACATGTGCAATTGTGAGTTGTGGTAAAAAACAGCTTCCCAGAACAGAGCTAATGAGCTCCTGTGAGCCAGTGTGTCTGTCCCTCCAGGGACTCAGTTTTCCCAGCGTTGCCAGCGTTTTTTTCATCTTGGCCTGGTTTTGTTGGCAGCTGTGACTACTGTGGTAACTTCCTTTGCTGATGCTGTTCTTTCCAAGCTGGGACAAAACTTGTTTGGCTTTTCTTTTGCATTTTCAATATCTGAATGACCCCAATGTCTCATTTTTCAGTATGTTTGTGTAACATGTTAAAGGTTGCTGTTCCTGTATATTAGAGCTGGATCTGAGGCACAGTTCTCCCTGGAATGGCTGAAGTGACTGTTGCAGTCATCCTATGAATGCCTCAAGTTTCTGCTCTCAGCTATTCTGAAATAAAGAATAGCTAATCTCAAGCAGAAAAGATGTTAAAAGACAAATTTACATTTAGAATTTAAATACTGTGTAACTTCTTGAAATATTCCCAGATGTCAGTCAGGTATTTTCCTCAGTCAGGTTTTGTAAACTTGTCAAATCCTGTATTAGAAATCGAAATAAATCTTTATTTTCCAAGCAGTGCTTGCCAGGTGTGTTTTGACAGTGGTTAATAGTCTGCTGCATTTGACTGTGGCTTGATATCAGCACTGACATGCAGCTGTTCACCCTTGTGGTTAAATAATCGTGTTGCTGCAGGTATTCTGACAGGTAGTTTTTGTGGAATTTTGTATCCTTTGCATCCTTGCCACACTTCTTCAGTAAGAACTGCACACACTTTGAGTGTTATTCCTCCTTCCCCTGACAACACTGGATGGATGGTTGGCTGTCTGACAGTTCCTGTCACCTTATATTGTCTCTTTTCTTTCTCCATCCTGATCCATACATTAACAGAAATTTGAAAAAATAAGTATTGAAAAATAAGTGGTTTGTATTTAATTCTCCCTTTTTCCCTCTTCCTACAACGTAAGAAGGACATGGACCTGTTGGAGTGTATCCAGAGGAGTACCATGAAAATACCCTGAGGGCTGGAGCCCCTCTGCTGTGGAACCAGGCAGGGAGAGCTGGGGGGGTTCACCTGGAGAAGAGAAGGCTCCAGGGAGATCTTGGGGACCCTTCCAGTGCCTAAAGGGGCTCCAGGAGAGCTGGAGAGGGACTTTGGACAAGGGTCTGGAATGACAGGGCAAGTGAGAATGGCTTCCCACTGCCAGAGGGCAGGGTTACATGGGATACTGGAAAAGACAAGGTGCAAATTTTAGGCTATAGAATTGATACATCTGATTAAGACTGGGTTAAACAATATATTTTTGTTTTGTAGCATTGAAGAACATGGAAATCTTGCAACGTTTTTCAGAAGCCTTTCAAATTATGCTGAGTGGTTTGAGCATCGCAGACGCACCTTCCTGCACTTCAAGGTAGTGTTATCAAGCCTTTATTTATTATTATTTATTAGTACTATATTTGTTTCTTTAAGTAGTTCATTAAGACAAAGCATTGGAGGTGAATCTTGCACTCTTTAGCAGAATATGGGCTACTTAAATTTGTATGTTGTGGAGAAGAGACTATTAGCTAAAAAAAATTTTGTGTTCAAGGGGCAATGCCTTTGCTTGGTTTTTCCTCTTGATTGTTGTCATACTATTGCTGTGTTCCTCGTGGGTGGGGAAAAATAAGAATGCCTGTGCCTTTCTGTGAGGGAGTAAGACAGTTTTCATTGGTATTAAATCTTATTTTGATTTTAAAAAAAAAAGGAGCAAAAGAAGAAATGAAAAGAAAATAACATTTGTAGTCTTTGGCATGTAAACATTGGTTTTGAAGGGCTGGATCTGTTTCTCTTGAAGATGTGGCAGCCTGTGTTTGGACAACAGTGCTTTGAGTTCTGAACTGTTTTACTTGTATGGGAGATAAACTGTTGCTCCCTCCTAACTGGAACATAGTATTTGAACTTAGTTTTAAATTGCCAGCATTTGCTTTGTTTGTTTTGGCTTTGTACTGGTTTTAAGATAAACAATTAATCCTTGGAGTAAAAATACGTCAGTCTGACAGACAAAACATCTTACACGGTGCTTAATGTTAGAGGAGGATGTTTATGGGCTTAATTATTTGTGGTTTTTTAGTTCAGTTTTTCTTCACCTCAAGCATTTACTCTCATTGAACCCAGTTCCATCTTTACTTTTCAGCTGGAATATGAAGTGGCAACTGCGTTGTTTCCTATTTTTTGAATGTTTTAGGCCTTTGAGTTCTGTGCCAAGTTAATCCATTTCTATTATCAAATCAACCAGAATAGAGAAAAAAAAGTACTATTTTCTGATAATGTTAAAAAATAATCCTACCCTCAGCTGAGCAATAAACTGATATTGTCTAATCCTGCTGGCTGTTGAATAAAGGCTTTTCTTTAATCTCTCCATAGAAAAGATAGAGCACCAAGGGCTTTATGGCTTTGTGATTTGTTTTTTTTCAAGCTTCACTTGATGCTTTTTGATCCTTAGATGAGCCTCATGACAGCAGTCACTGTGGTTTCTGGGATTCAGTAAACTACTGGAAATATTTCTCATTTTAAAATATAATTTTAAAAAAGCAGAAATAGAAAGGAGGTAGGTCTGGAGATAATTTTTACTCACAGAAAATTGTTATGTATATAAGCAGTCTTAAAAATATTTATTCAGATGTTGAGTGTAAATAATGAAGGGATCTATTAATTGCTAAAAGATGTGTGAACATAAATTTGCTGAAGACATATTACAAGTTTGTCAATATTGCAGATGTTCTTTCTAAAGGTATTTTTATTTCCATGGACAAGGATGCTGTTGAGAAAGGCAATTTGGGAGAATATTTACCAAGTATGACTGACTAAGTGTTTATGAAGAGGGTTTTTTTAGGCCTTCTTATTTCTGCTAGCATTAGTAATCATTTCATTTAGAAACAGAAGACATTCTCAGGTAAGAGAATTAATAAAGGCTTCAAAGATCAACTCTGACAATTCAAATAACCAGATTGCAAAGGAGAATGCGTGTTTCTAACTTAATATTCTGTAATAATTTGTGTGTGAAAGCAATTAGAGGTATGGTTTTACCATATGCATAAAAACAACTGAAAAGTCTTATCCTGTTAATGTTCACACTCACACAACATTAAAAATGAGTCTGTAATCTTTGTATTGATTTTTTTTTTTCCCTTCCCCCCTCACCTGCTCTCTCTACTGCAAATATACAGGTAGGTAACTGTACACTGCATTGGAGAGACTCTTTGGGGTGGAGTCTTGGGTTTATAGCTTTTCTAAGATTTAAAAGAAAATTGCCCAGGCTGCCAAGTAGAAATAGACAGTTTCTGATACTTTACTTTTGGTGTAAAAACACCAAATTTTTTCTTTCCTGTTTAGTTTTCATACTTGAAAAGACATCAATAATGTAGAAGTGATTGAATACTTCAGATAATACTGAATGTTTGAGATGAATGACAATTCAAGGTAGTGCTTCAAATAGATTTTGAAGGGGTAAATGAAGTGTCCCCCGAGTATTTTGTATGGCAGGTCTCACTGTATTGTCACAATAAATATTATGTCTGCAAATGGAGTTACAGCTGCAAATAATTTTCTGATCTTCATCTGCTGTGAGGATGAACAACTGAAACAGGTTGGCAATGCTGGGAGAGCAGATTGTTGAAGCTGATACTGATAAACAAGAAAAAAAAATTCAAGTTTTATTGGAAATACAGAACAGAAATGAGTGATAGGAAAAAAATAGAATGGTTTACATTCAGCTTGATACATTCAGCTTGATATTAGTACTGGTCACACAAATAGAAGGTGAAAATCCTCCCTGCTGAAGCCCTTCTCACTTCTGGTTTTGATTATTTACCCTGCTATGGATGGGGAAAGGAAATTAAAACACATCAGATAACTTATTGCCTTCATGAGGCATTCAGAAGGTACCAGTTGTGTGCTTTCATTTGCTTACAAAGTATTAAGAGTATTAATTAGCATTACTGGTGATAATTAGCACGTTTCAAAAATATATACAACATTTTGATGTCAAATGTGGCAGTGTTGGGTCTCAGAATGTTTACTTGTGTGTATATTACAAAACTCTGCTTGTTTTTATGTGTACACTTATAATTGTTTTCATAGGGAGAGTTTTGGTGATATTTACTGATCCTACTAATACTGGAAAGAGCTTTTTTTTTTTTCCTTAGTTATAATGATTTGTGATGAGAAAAAGATCAGAGGCCACTACTTATGTAACTTAGAGGAAACACCCAGCTGTGTTTTCTCCATCTTAAGCTTTTATCGTAAGAGGGATGAGAGAATTGGTGGCTTTTGTTTTTTCCTCGTATAAATTTGGCTTGAAATTGGAATGTGTTTTTACATGCTTTGGAGTTATTTTTAAGCTTTTGCTAAAAACCTGGAAACATCAAAGTTTTATAACTTGCTCGGAAAAATGAAAACCAAGTATTACTGTCGGACTTCAGTTTTGGTCTCAGTTGTATTAAGGCAATGGAATTTCTTGTTATACCAAGTAACTTAAAATGCAAAATACTGGGGATTGCTGTGTCTTTCTTGGGTGGTGGGTTCAGGGCAAAAATATTTTTGTGCTGCATTTCGTGGTTGCATCCTCTTTCCAGAAAGATGAGCCCACAGCTGACGCTTGACAAAGTTACTTAAAAACTGGCTGAAAGTCTCTTAGGCCTCAGCACTGAGTGACAGAACATGAGTGTGTTCAGAATTAAGTGGGTATCAATTCCCCAGAGCACAAGCACTAACAAATCAAGGCTTAGCTAAATAAGATAAATAAAACTAATACAAAATATCTTGTACAATCAATATTCTAGATGTACTGATACATCATCATGCATTTGATGCTTAACTATTTCTACAAATTAGGAATCTATACTAGCTTCAAACTTAGAGTTGATGTGGCAATAGGAACTAGCACACCTTTGGCATTCACACCTGTGGTAGGTATCTGAGGGGAGAAACAATGTCAGAAGTTTATAGTTGTGTAATAAAAAATATTGTGTTCCTATATCAGTTATGTCTAGTTTTAGATAAACTGACTGTCAAGGCCTGCACACTCACTTTGTGTTTTTAATACACTGCATGGTTTAAAGTAGTTGAGTGAAATGGTGCTTAAAGTTAACTTTTTTTTAGATTAGTGATAGAATCACCTTCTCTTTTTAATTTGAAAGTCTGATTTAATTTTTCCCTAATGAGCAGAAGTATTGTTGTACAAGGGTAATTCTTCTTCTTCTTACTGACATCTAGCTGAAATCATACTTATTTACAGGTAAAAAACATGAATTCAGCTTGCTGTTAATTATATTGTCACATTTCCTTTAAGAAAAGCTGTGGAACAAGGCTTGGTCTCCATCATTCATTAATAGCTTTAGTCATAATTAATAGTCATACGATGCTGGACTTTGACCATTGTGTTAAAATGGGAAACTGGTGTTGCAAAAACAGCTCTTGGGAGTACAGCTCAGTGAAACTTATATATTTCACTTAAAACTGCCCTGTGTAAAAATAAAACCTGTATTTTTATACATACACATTCTCAGATGATTTTCAAAGCAAAAACAGTAGAAGGAGATTTAACACAACCTTGAAAAGTTCCAGTTGCTATATTGCTTGGTGAACTAAACCTTAATAGGAACTATTCTTATTTTCCACAAACCAAGTTTTTAAGGAAACTTTAATGAAATTAACCTTTGAGAAGTTCTGTTTCTAAACATAACTTTCTTTCATGTGCATCTTTATCCAATACACTTTTGAAGGGCAACTGAAGAGATTTCATTTCAGATTAAAAGAGTGGCACTGGAATTAAAAGAAGTATTTTGCCTGTGTAGCTTGCTCTAAGAGCGTGCTGCATTTTTCTGAAAGTAAAATGTGGTGGTTGTTCTGAGTACTGGCAAAGAATGTGAACCAGCAGTTACTGTGTGATTTTACCTACACGAAAAGAGTACGTGATGAAGTGAAGGTTGAGATGTGTGTGCATATATGTGTTTTTACACTTTCATTAACAGAAAAGATTCTGAAAGCAGTGACACCACAACTACTGAATAAAGTGACTGTTTAGGAGTAGTTATTTCAGAGCAGAACCACACTTCAACGTCGGAGAAGGTTCTGGATATTCAGGGAAAACAGCATTAGTGAGGGAGAGGATACGAGCTTGTAAACAGAGGAAGAACCGATCCTTTGTTACCATGGCTGAGTTCTGGCCTGTGCAGTGACAGAAGCAGGGTTAGTAGTACGTGCCCACGGGCAGCATTCTCAGGCAGGAGAAGGCGTTGACGTGCTTTGCCAGGACAATGGGATTCCCTTCCATCCTGATCTCGTCCATCCGCGTGCGGATGTACCGCGTGTTGTTGGACTTGCAGAACGTGTCGTCCGTGATGGTGGTGATGTTGTTGTACTGCAAAACAAAACAGTTTAGTAAACACACACACAGTTACATACACATGCACCCATATAGGTGGAAGATTTTTCACACTTTAATTTTATTCCTCTTGCCCTCCCATTTTGTCATATTTGATTTGTCTGTAGAATAGGCTGAGTTGGAAGGGAACCCATTAGGATCATCCAATCCAACTCTAGGCCCTGTGCAGGGCGCCTCAAGAATCCCATCATATACTTTAGATATGTAGGAATCAAGTCTTTTCAAACTGATCAAATGACTTGAGGTTGTTATTGATGTATGAAATGCATTGCTGATATAAAGTTAGTGCTTATTTTTACCGTTTCCTATCCTCGATGTACAGAAACTAATAATAAATCCTTACATGGTAATTAGCTAACAAACAACTTCAAACTTCTGGATGGTTGTGGCCACACAGGTTAAATTGTTTTATTTGGAGGAGCATTAGACAATTGTAGTGGAAACTGCTTCAAAAGAGAATGAGTTTGATTTGAAGTATGTAACTAATGAGGCTTTTCCTAATAGAATGTGAGGGAAATGCTTTTTGAATACCTGAAGGTGAAGAATCCGCAGGCTTTCCGGTAGGTTCAGCGGAACAGATTCCAGTGCATTGTGCCCCAAGTAGAGGTAGGCCAAATTTGTGAGCTTCTGTTAAAGAGAAATTACTAATGCTGGTATTGCTTACTTGAAGTTAAATAACTTGTGCCTGTTAGAAGACATCAGTATTTTTTTCTGATCACAGAGAAAGCCTGGAAACGGATATAGCACAGAACATTCTTTTGCTGTGAATGTTGAATTCTTATATATTGAGAAACTCATAGAGGAGGCCTTCTATATCTTGGAAATTTCGGTGTCAGCATGTTGGCTATAAAACTTGAGACCACTATAAAGCTCCATCTTTGTTTATTAGTATTTCTGTGGTCCTCAGAACTGTATTTGAGCCATCAATTTTTGAACTGAGCTTTTCTTTGCATGTAAGAGAGAAAGGAGGTAGGTAAGATATTTTGTAGAAAATGATGGTTTACATGAAGGGCATGGGAGAGTGAGTGCACAAAGCACTGATCTTCCAGAGCGCCTTAAAAGCCAAGGAACAGCTGGAAAACTTCATTGCAGTTTGTTTCTTAGATTACAATAAACACAGAAAAGGGAATTTGGTGGCAGACTGAATAGTCTGGTTACTAATTTGAATTTACTTTGGTCACCTAAATTACTGGGTTTTTTCCTTACCTTGAAAGCATTTGCTTTGATTCCTCTGCTCTTGATTCTGTTTTGGTTTGCGTTAAACGATGTTAGTTTGGGAGGTAGAACAGGAAGTTTTACAAGTCGATTTTCAGCAAGAGAAAGTTCTTCCAACAACAGAAGCTTTGAGAAGGCTCCATCTTCTATTTCTTCTATCCTGTTTCCACTAAAATCAATTCTTCTCAAGGTAGCTTTACATAAAAGAAATGAAAATCTAAATATTGATTTTATAATTACATGGCATGTGAAATGTGTATGGCTGCATATGTTAAAGGTTACATTGCTGGCTGCAGCATCTGAATTGTGATCTACAAATGCAAATGCTATTAAAATGTGGAAAAAATCCACATTTGGATTTTCTCATGGTCTTCAATTGAAAAAAAATTAGGAAAATACTCTGGATCCTTCTTTTTGTCTTAGAGACAACGCGATTTCAGATATTCATAGAATTTGTCATGCTGTCGAGTGAGAGAGCTGGGAGAGATGTCTCTGGAGCATTTGAAGGAAAAGTAATGCCTGCTCATTCAACACTGGCTGGGATGCAGAGTTGAATTTTATTTTTAGCAATCTGCTCCTTCCCTGATGGTTTGGGAGTATTAAGATGTTTCCATGGTCCAAAAGGTGTTTCCATTTTACCTTCGCAGTTCCTTTTCTATCGCAGGCATTCAATTGAGTAGTACCCCTTCAAATATACTATCAGGTGAACAGAAATTAAAATGTGAGCATCACTTACTAATGTCAGCAAAATCTGAGGCTGCAATCCTTTTGATCTTGTTGAACCTTGCATACAAATAAGCTGTTTCCTTGGGCAGGGGGGGCACGGCCTCGATGTCGATCTCCTCGCAGTACACGGACCCGCTCAGGCACACACACAGCAGGCACGTGGGCAGGTCTGAAACCAAACAGTTCAATAACTTACACTTGAATGGTCAAAATAGACTTTTCTCTGGTATCTTTTAAGATTTGCCTTCATTAGATTAAAAAAAAAAAGAAGAAAATTATTCATATCAAGTTCTGAAGAGATTTAACATTCTGAACTGGTTTGGGTTTTTTGTTCTTTTAATTGTGCATGATTTCTCTGTTCTTCATGTTCTCTGATTTCATGTGTTGAAATACTATTGATTGACCTCAATTCAGTTTAAGTCTTTAATTGGCTTAGAGTATTGTGAAGAGATTGATCTCTTCTCTGTGGTGACTGGGGACAGGACCCAAGGGAATGACCTGAAGTTGTGTCAGGGGAGGTTTAGGTTGGAGCTTAGAAAAAGGTCCTTTCCCCAGAGGGTGGTTGGGCACTGACCAGGCTCCCCAGGGCAGTGGGCACAGCACCAAGGCTGCCAGAGCTCAAGAAGCGTTTGGACAATACTGTCAGGCACGTGGTGTGACTCTTAGGAATGGTCCTGTGCAGGGCTAAGGGTCGGACTTGATGATCCTCGTGGGTCCCCTCCAGCTCATCATATTCTGGGATTCTCTAAATGTGCCAACTGCAAGTCTGTGACCATGTTAAATGTCCCATTTGGAACCATTCTTTAGATAGCAGAAATCCCCAAGGAGAAACACCTGGCAGTGCACACATTTGGCACTGTAATTGCACTGGAGCATTTCTGGCAGGTCACGTATACTCTGTGTTGCTCCCAGCTACTATTTTGTCTAAAACTTTTGATAAAAAATCCAGCAGTGCTGACTGTATAATTATCCTGGAACAACAGAATGGTTTGGGTTGGAAGGGAACTTAGACCATCTCATTCCAACCCCCTGCCACAGACAGGGAAACCTTCCACTAGACCAGGTCACTCAGAGCCCTGTAGACAACCTCCAGCAGTTTTATGCTGAGGTGTTTTTATAGCTGTTGTTTCAAATAGAGGGGAAAACCTTTTTTTTTAATGCAGTTTAAGATCATTGTGGCTTGCCCTGTTCCTCATGGACGTTAGTAAAGTACTAGAATTTCTGTTTTGATTTAATTTTTTATGCCAGCAATATGCAAATACTTATAACGAGTGTGGCTTTGAGTGCAGTTTTGTCACCACTGCTGGGTGCTGTACTGGCTTTTCTGGTTGGCTTCCACCCTGGTCTGTCTGCAGTTCAGAGAGCAGGGCCACACCACCAGGGAGTTTGTTATCACTACAGAGCAAAACAGGATCTTCCCCAACCAGGGAGGAGTTACAGAAGCAGCTGGTCAATAGTGGGAACCCAACCCAGCAGGGATAACAGTAATTCTCTTTTTCTTATGCCAGTACTGCACAGAGTGGAATAGATTTTGAGGTCTAGCTCTGTGAATGCTATAATTTTTTAGGCTTCAGAGTTCTGCCCTATTTGTCTTTTTTGATTTAGTGTCTTGTTTGTCATTATTCAAAAGGCAACAGTTTTTATGCTTGCCTGGGACTAGAAGCTCTGGTGCTCTTGGACGCTTGTTCAGCTTTTGACGAGAGCTTGTTGACAGATGCTGTTTGGCAATAATTAACCTTGATTAACACTTTAGTGTAGATTGACACTCAACTGGTCTTGCTGAGTCATCATTTATTTTTGGAAGTTTACATCACAGACACACAAAATATGTGTGTCTTTCTCTCACTGCTCCATTTGGCAGAAAAACTTTGTTCCTGTCATGTTTGGAAAGCTCTGTGGCTTGTTAGGAGAAATCTGGACAATGTTACCTCAGAGCCTGTAGGAAAATGGCTGGTGAAGAAGGTTCCTGATGTATTTTCACTGTTGCCCTCCCTGATCACCAGATGTAAACTGAGAATTGCCAGAGAAATCCAGTGAAGTAATTGAAGCACACCGTATTAAGTCATCATTGTGACTTGGGTAAATTGTGGAACTTACTGGGGGGTGTATTTTGTTTTTCTTGGTTGTCTGGCCTAACTTATTTAACTTGGGAACATCTCAGTGGCAAATATGATTGTAGAGATTCTTACAAGCTGTGCTTTGTGTACTCAGAGTTTACCTGAGGATCCTTTCAATTTTTCCATCAGAAGTTGGAAGACTTTCCACAGGAGATATGAAAGATATTCATAAATGAAAAGACTAATTCTGTAGCTTTTGTCATCCTTTGCATATTAGATTTTCATATTAAAATATGTTCTTGTGGAGAGCTCAAACACAACACTTTTCATATCAGTTGACTTACTTGTATCCTTTGTTGGGGGCACATCCAGTTGGCTGTCATCCCCTTGCAGTCTTAGGGAAGTGTCAAGAGAAACATTGGTTCCATCCTTTGGGTGAGAGCAAATGTTATTTTAAAAAACAAACAGCAAACAAAAAGCCACAGAGCATTACAAGGATCTGAAATAACATGTTTTTTAAAAGTGAGCTTCCTGTGGCATACCTCCTCTGATATTTAGCTTTTAAAGTACTCTCTCTGCTGGATGACTGATGTGATCTATTATCCCTTTTGCACATGAACTGCTCACTTTGAAAGGCAAGAAGGGAAGCTGCTGCTGCTCATGCTCTTTAGAGCAGTAAAGTCCTTCAGGAAAGAACAGTAGAGACAAAATAAAAATAGAGAGGAAATACAGACTACGTGGTGGGAAGGAATATGTAAGAGATGGGTGTCTACAAACACCCAGAGTTCTGAAGATAGATTTTGCACATTGTGCAAAATTGGATAGGATTCTTGTGGGTATAACTTGTTTTTTGTTTTGCCCAAATAATCTCAGTAAAATGACATTTCCTCAAAGCTATTTAGAATTCCCTGTGGAGATGGTCATTGTATCTTTTCAACTGAAGGACAATTTAGTTCATAAATATGTTCCTTTTAGATATTGGCTGAAATTTAGCAATTTATTTCCATGAACGGCACTTAAATCTGTTTTAAGGTGTGAGCTGCGAAGAGAAAGGACCCCTAGTGGTGCAGGAAATGGTAGTCAGGTTCTTTTTTTCGCTGAATACCATAGGAAATTGAGAATTACCTGTTATTACTAGAATTGTAGGATACATACAGTGGGTGCATGGATTAAAGTTGAGGGTTTCAGGTTGACTGTGGCAGTTGTTCTTGGCTCACATAATTTGTTTGTATTTTTTATTGATGGGGAATATTTGTAGGACAGAGTAAGACAATATGTTTTTGGTCTGTGTGGCTATTGGAAACACATGGAGGAAAGAACATTATCGGATGTTTTGTTTTAAATGTGCTTAAGGATCAGGCCCTGGCAGGAGCTCTGTTGAAGAGCTGCTTATGCACTGCAAGTGCTCACAAGTCAACCAGTGTTGGGTTTTTCATCCCCTTGCTCCCCCTTCCTTCAGGCACACAGATAGTCCATCTGCAAGAGCAGAGGGGAGTGATATTGTCTTCCAAGTTACTTTTGACACTGACTTTGTTTTAGTTAGTATTTAGTTGCTTGCATATACTTTTACTATGGGAATTTTTGTCTTCTGCAAAACAAACCCCTCAGGCTTGACATATAAAGCCTGAGAAACAAATGTCTTGCCCAGCCTCTGTCATTTTGACCCCTTTTTGGCCTGTCAGTCGCCCATCCTTTGGTTCTTCCCTGCATCTGTCTGTCCATCCTATGGCTCTGCTTTGGGCTGGGTTGCTTTGCTCCAGTAAAACCAAAGGATTCCAGGATGTTGGCAGCAGTTTGGCAGTGCTGGGTGTAGGGAAGCTGAGGGTGTCACCTCAACAGTTGCATTCAAACAGCAAATCTTACAGAAGGTTTCTGTAAGATTTAGCTCCCACAGAGCTGTTGGTGAGGCATGTGAAGATGAGGACCTTGGCTGAGGTGACTGTGCCAGCAGAGACTGCTGAGTACAAGGACTGGTAATGGAACAGCTGCACTGCTATTGCTGCAGTTTTTTGGCCTGTAAGAGACACTTTTAATGTGCTTGTTTGAAAAACCTTTGCTGACACAGCATATCTGTACCAGGTGTAGGTTTCTAGCACAGTATCCTACTTGAGATGTGAGCTGTGGAAGAGTAGGGACAGGAATTCTTTGCAGAATTCAATGTACAACTAATCTCTGCCAGTGGGAAATGTCAGAAAAAATTAAAACTGATTATTTGCAGAATGATATTAAATCCACAAAATGAAAAAAAACATTTGCTGGTCAGCCATAAAAATTCCTAAGCGTGGAGTATCAGTGCACAAGATTGTTTGGATTATAACCACAAGTTCATTGCTTGCATATGTTGGGAATGCACTGAAGGAATATTGGCTTATTTGCATAGTGAAATTCCACCTGCCTCTTGCACTTTACTGCACAGACTTAATTACCCATAGAAAACCCCTTAACACTTTACATCTAAATACTTGAACCCTCTTCAAACTTCTGCAATAACACACAAAGGCCTGTAAAGCTGATAGTTTATATTCAGTGAAATGGATTAGTCCAGATGTGAGACAGTGTCTAATTGGATGGTTCTGTTCTCTTGTGGAAATTAAGATTTCATGTTTTCAAATTGCTAAAATTTTATTCAGGACTGGGTTGGCTTTGGCTTCAAATAATCATTGTAATAAATTTTGCTTGGCTGACCTTTTCCTCACCAGTAAACTAAAGTTCATTTGGTTTTGTTGCTCACTAACACAAATGGGTTTCTTCTGATGTTTTTACTAAAAATCTTCTTTCTCACTGTGTGTTCAAGCATGCAGTAAGGAGTTAAATTTGTCATGCACAACAGATTTCTGACTGGGCATGCTTGAGGACGTTTTTGGCATGTATTTCAGTTACAGTTAACACTTGAAATATTTGGGAGGTAGAATTTGTGCAATCGATGAATAGAGGATTTGTTTGTGCACTCCATGACTTAAACTGGGACCACTGGAACTTGTATAGATGTAGTTGTTGCACATAAGGAACTAATTTATTATTTTGCAATGAAAACATGTCATTGGAGAACTGACCTGCTGGAAATAATGATGGACTGCATGCCTAGAATTATCTTAACAGAACTGTTGGCCTTCAGGAGACCTGTAGCTCATGGCACTGCCAGGAGGGACTTTGATTAGTCTGGGGCACGTCTGTTGGCACCATTCCCATGTAGGTATATTCCTTGTTGGTCTTTTACTGAAACCACAGCAATCATAAAATGATTTCTTGATGAGTGTTTTCTGATGCTGTGCCTAACTGGTTAAAGTTTGCATTTTTAGTATTTTAAAAAAACTTAGTTGTGAGTGGATATTCACCTATTAGTTAAGAGTCATTTAAACTGTCTCCTTTTCATGGGTTTATGAAAATGTTACTTCAGCACTGTGGCAGATGTCAGATTTAAAAATACCTTAGACATTTTTAATATAAATATGTAGCTGTTGTTTTTAGTCTAACAGTGGAATGCTGTAATTTCAGTGGAATTGGGAAAATACTAAAAAGGTATACAAAACTGATTTTTCCATATTTGTGCTGCAGTTTTTTAGTCACTATCTTTTGCTGTTATCTTATTTTTCTTGTTTATCAGACTAAGTTCTTGTAACAAGTACAGTTAATATTAATGAAAACCTCCTTGAATTTATAATACTTGGTTGTTGCTGCGTGGTTTGGATATGTTTTATTTTCCTTGGCAATTAGTTTTGGGACAATCACTGCTAGTTCTTCTTGCTCAGTGTTGTACCTCCTTCTCCTGATGTGTATTGGTTGGGTCTGAACAGAGGTGGGAGGTTTTTAACTGTCCCTGGCAGCTGAGGCTGTGGCACTCCATTTAACTCTCCTCTGCTTTTGTTTCTTCTGCTTCAGTGTTTAATGTGACAGGTTTGGATGTGGAGCACATGGCAAAAATGTTCCAAATGGGCTATTTGGGGGTGCTGCTGAGTGCCCTGAGGTGCAGCAGATATTCTCTTTATTAAGACCTTTGAAGTGTTAATCATGTAGGTGACTCCTGCAGGACTGAACATTCCATGGAAGTTCAGGGCTGCTGAACTGTTGAGTTGTAAGAAACCCAAACCACCCACCCCTGAAAAAGCCCAGGCAAGAAACTTGATGGTTTGGTAAGTCAAGAGAGAAAGTGGTTTATACTGGCAGGTTATGTTCAATAAAAGGGACTGTTCCAAGTATTGCTTGGACATAAAAAAAGTCATAAATACAGTTACCTTCCTTGTTTTGAAGCAGACTTACTGTGCTAATACATTGCTCAAACTGTTGAGCTAATAACTAGAATATCCTATTCTTGAAACTCTTCCAATTGCAGGCACAGAACTACAGCAGAGTTAAAATGATGCTTTAGTCTTATTTGTGAAACCCTGCCTTCTGTGGCTTTCTCAGACTGTAGCAAGCATAATATTTTTGTGGTTTTGAGTGGCTTTCCCTGTGTCTGAACCCATTGTATGTTTTGCTGTTATTCCAAGACTGTTCCACAAAACTCACATGCACATACATTATTCACATAATGCTTAGCAGCTAAAAGTATTAAAATGAAAATATAAATAAAATACCTTTATTATATCCTTGGATTGCATTTCATAATCTTGTTGGATCAGGCTTCCCATGGAAACATCTGTATCATACTCCTCAAACTGGAATGGTTGTTGCTGCAGAGGTGGTGCTGGACTTACCAAAGGTACAAGCACAAGCAAAAAGAAAGTAGCCTGCAAAGTCTCCATCCTTCCCTGGAACAATGTCTGTGGCTTTCTCTGAGCTGCTGGAGATCTGCTTATGCCTGGACTATGGAGAACACTTTCTTTGGGACTGGAAAAGAAAATGCAATCCGTCAAAACAATATTTAAAGCCTAGAGGACTAGTTGGCAGGGGTTTGTAACACATAAGGAACATGGAACAACTTTTAACTCTTGATATCCTTTAATTAGACTCTATAAAAGCTGTTCTTAACATGAGAAGAAACTGGGAAATAACAAACAGCATTTTCCAATTAGGAAGGAAAATATTATCTTAACTGCATTTGCTTGTTTCCTAGTGTGATTTTTGTTAAAAGCAAGAGGATTTTGTAAATTTATGAAACATTTGGCAAGTGTGTGGCTGGACTAATTAAAACCTGAGAGGTTCAAATGCATTTTTCTGGATTGTCAAAATAAGGATTTTTAAACCTAAATGCTCTATAACAATAATCTTTAACTGTCTTTTACTTTACATTTAAAAGTAAATGAGAGCAGATAACTTAATACCCCCTGAATATTTTCCAGGTTGTGCACTTTTCAGGCAGGGGGAGGAGGCTGATAAACATAATCCTTCAAACATTACAAACATGCATGTGATACTTTTGTATCTTCATACAATATTTTCCCCTGTTTACTGTAATGGAGTGTTTTATTAAAGTTTTAGGTTAATATACTTTTAGGAAAAAGGTCCACCTACCTTTTTAGTAGATTCCAAGTTCTTCAGTGACTGTCATAAACCCAGATATCCTTATCTGTAGGTTATTCTTACCAATGCACTTTAGGTTCAAGTTATGAATTACATCCCACTTGCTGAAATGGATACTCTCTCAAAGTTTGACAGTCTGAAAAGTACTTTCCATGGGGTAAAAATGCTCTGCCAGCATTCTCTCTCAGGGGGAGAGGTAATATCCTGGAGCAGGGGGTTGTACTTTGCGTAACATTTGTGAGTGCTGAGCCTGTCTGGCTCATCCTACTTTTGGTGTTACTTGTTAAAATGGCAGATTTCTGCTCTGTGGCGATTTCTTCTTTATAATTCCAAAGGCTTTTTCTGTAAATCAAATATTAATTGTGCAATCTAGAGGTCTCTAATAAGGCATGTGTTATCCATTTGGTTTAAGTGCTTTAGCTCAGAGACAAAGCAGCTGCTTTCTGAGGCGGAGGTAGAGCCAAAACATACGTCTGCTGTGTTAGTCACGTTCTCTGAATAATAAAATTACAAGTTGTATATGTTTAGAGAAGTTTCACCTACCTATGAAATGGAAACTTTTCAGTGTCAAGAGTTCTGGAAACAAAAAATATTCCTTAGAACTTCATGTGTGTTGATTTTTAATGTGTAAATGCTTCATTAATTGACTTATGAGACAGTTTATTGAAAAAATGCTCTCACAAGAAATACTTGCTTTAAGTGAAGCTCTGTTTCAGTTCTATAGATAACTCAGGGAATGCTGTCCAGGTGTAGAATTTCCATCTGAACTATGTGCAGCAGTTTTCTGGATTTGTAATGCAGTTCTTCCTCCCCCATCCTTTTCCTCATTATGTATTTTTGGCAGGCAGCACAAATGGGAGCCAGATGACCAACTTGAAAGTTTACAAAGTAGCTTTTTTGAGTCTTTTAAAAGTATATAGCAATAAAATCTAGTGGGAATATATGCAGATTTATATTTCTCTTTCAAGGTAATTTTTTTTTGCTTTTTTCTAGAGTAATATTGGGGATAAACCATGCACCTTTTGCTTAAGTTTTATTGTGCTGCCTTGTCTAGAAACCAGATGTCTGTAGTAAATCTGCAAATGGGAGAGTGACTACAGCCAGTTGCTCTCTAAACTCTGTGAGTTTATAATATTACCACTTTCTGAACTCATTAGGATTTTATAATAATGTTCTTAGTTTATCTGACATGCAAATTTAACAGTGTGATAGTTGAGCTTGCTCTAGGATAATGATATAACAGATGTAAAGGGAACAGGCTCAGTAATAATGGAAATTGGGCCCTGAATCACATTGGATGCTGTTCTGCTGGAACACCAAAGGTTTGGAAGTGTCAGGTGGCAGTGGCAGTACCCTCTGACCAGCCCTCCTGGCTTCAGACATGCTTTGGAAGTAATGACACAGCTCTGCCTTGTTCTTACCCCTTTCCAGCTGCCACCCCTCTGCCAAACATCCAGGTTAAGATTTCCTCTGCCTCTGGGGCATCCAAGTGTTTCCAATTCTTGAATGTAATCAAAGGATAACTATTCTAGGGGAAAAAAACTATCAAGTATTGAAACTGAAAGCCAGATATAAAATCTTAAATATATTTGTTATATTTTCACTGTAATTTATTTTGTAAGTACTGAAGTCCTTGAATTCACAGCGAGGCACATGGAATATCTTGGGAATAGCTTTTTTTTTTTCCTTATATATGACAACTTTAAAAAATGAGGGGAAATTACTAGATAAATGAGGCCTTGAAAAGTTAGAAAGTCTTTGTGCAAGAAAACTCTTGCTTACTTTGATCTGCAAGATGAGAAGACTTTAGGAATGACTTCTGCAGAAAATGTGAAAAGTCTGATCTGCGTCACAAGATTTGTGTGCTTATCACAAAAACATTGTGTATATTCACTGTTCTTGTACAAGCACTTGTAAAAAAACTCATAAATACTTACTTAAAAATGCATTCAAAGAGTGATATGTTAATTCATTTGGCATGATGTCATCAAGGTCTGGCTTACAGTATACGTTTACTGCCAGTGCCAAATAAAATAGTAGTGCCATATTTTGTCTGCATTGTCATCCCTTGTGTCAGGAAGAAGAAAATATATCAGCAAATAATGTCAGATAAAAGTAGTTTTTATCTGAACATGTACCAGATGCTCAGATCAGCTGAGAGACAGGGATGGGACAAGTGGCTGGAAACAAGGAAGGGGCAGCAGTGCTTCCTCCAGCACCAATGTTGCTTTATTCCTGCTCAGAGTGACTTGAAATAACCACAGGATCCGAGTCATGTGAAATGAAAATGTGGTTCTTATGCACTGGCAGTAGGGGAGCTCACAGGAAATACCCTGGCAAGCAGAGAGTACTTTCTAGGCATTGTTGGAAATTGGATGTATAAGTATCTGCTACTTGGACTCTGGTTACAGGGATCTGTGCAGCTGGAAGGTGGTTTCTGTCCTGGAAACCTAAACAAGCTGTTTTTAACTCACTGAGCTCCAGTTTCTGAAGAGGAGCTTGATAATGTTCATGGGGGGCTTTCTGATTTCCCCAAGGTCCTCATTTGCACCGACTGATTTCCCCACAAAATACTTTTGCCTGAAGTGTTTGGCATTTAAAATGGTCATTTTACTGATTTTGTTGACATGGAATCCTGGCTTAAATTTGAGCAGTGGTCATTTCCCTACAGTTTTGTAAGGATATAAAACATAGCTAAAGGTATAAATGAAGCACAACACTTATTTGCTTCTAGTAGAGGGAGCCCAAGCCAGTTTGACAAGGGACACTTGCTCTCTGCATTCTGCTGCCAGGAAAACTTAACTTTAGGGGAAAAGGGTTCCATACAGAGTAGGTGTAAAATCTGTTGCCCAAGGTTGCCTTCTATCAGGTTAAACAATGAAAAATAATTCTCTCTTTAAAGACAGAAAAAGAGAAGTTGGATGGGTATGGAGATAGGAAAAGTGTGGGAGTAGAGCAAGGCAGAAATGAAAGTAACAATCCAAACTATCCATTGCTGCCTAAAGCTTCTTCAGCATCTGGGAAGGAATCTGGTATTTAGTGCAGTTTATGTGTCAAGAGCAGATAAAGGAAAAAATCAAGCTGAAAACATCCTGGAGGAACCGAGGAAAGATTTTGTTTTGCAGATTTTGTGAATTATTTGCTCTGGCTGCTGTCCAGCTCAGTCTATTTATCTTGTACTCCAAGTGGCCTCATATCTGCCCTGCTCAGAGCTTTAGTGGGACTAATTCAGTTCCATTCTCACCTTTCTACTAATGCTTCAAGATATTCCTTATGAAATAAACCAAAGCTGAGATTTTAAAAGTTTGTGAGTACTCAGGTTTGTTCTATATTTAGGCAAAGAAAGTGTATTTTTGCAGCTGCTTAAAGACCTTGGCTCTCCTCTTGTATCGTAGTCTCTAAAGGACAATATTGGCCAGTTCTGCAGTTTGAGTTTGATTGGTTTTAAGTGTTCTTGGAAAAAAGCAGTATGGATTATTGCTCAGCTGACCTGTGCTGATGGTGAATATTGAAAATCACTTATACAGAATGTTCAAAAGTCAGTGTCTTTTCCTGGCTAGAAATTTGTCTGTGACAGAATGAGATGGGGAGAAATTAGGAAAGCTTTTAAAGACTCCTGGGCATTTGTAGACCTGGGCAGAGTGCTGAATTTTCTTTTTGTGTGTGATATTTTTGCTCCACATGGAAGGCAACATGTTCAATATTCCTTAGCATGTCTTGTGTGTGAAGTGTGATTAACCCCTTCATGTTGACGAGCTGTTCTGGATCGGAATCATTATAACAGAAAAGGTTTTATAGAGTAAAAGTGAGTTATTGAACCAGCCTGATAACATGGGCAAAATAATTTACAAGCAGCGAGGCATAGATTTACTGTTAGAGAGAACAAAGGCATGAAGTGATGTTAAAACTGAACTCAGTGTTTATCTTTTTATTTTCTTCTTTTTTAACCTAAATATAACTTCATGAGGTTGTTCTCTACATAATTTTTATTTTCTAAAATACAGGCCTTTTCTGCTTGACACTTGTGTGGAATTAATTCTGCCTTCTAAAACTGCTTTTCTCTCTTTGGTACTGCTCTGTGATATGAGACTTCTGTGAGTCCTGCATCCCCCTCTGCTTTTTGTTGAGGTCCTGATACAGGGGATAAAAATAGTTTTAAGGCAGTTTAATACCAGTGCTTGTGCTGGGGTTGCATTCATTCAGGGAACTAAAAGTATCCCAAAGGGAGGAGGAGACAGTCTCCTGGTTTGTTCTTGAACCCTGCACAGAAATTGGGCTGAAGGCAATACTATAGAACAGTTGGGTAACATTAAAGAAAGTATATTCCAGCTCAGCATGGGAGGGAAGGAGGAGGGTTCAGAGATGGTATGAAATGTATAATAAATGATCATCATCTTGTAGAGACAAAGCTCAGAACATTCTTCAAGATTCAGAATGACCAAAAAAGTGCTGGAGATGAAATAGTTATGCATAAACACCTCCAGTATTTGTATGAAAAGTTGCAACAATTTCCAAGGCTCAGTGGATTAGATTAAGTTTAGGTCACTGTTAGGGCCACCAGCTGCAAAACAGGGACAGATGAAAAATGACTCAGTGATTGTATGGACATCCTTCCATATGATTCTGATTTATAATCAGAATTTTTGGAAACTGAAGACATTACCTCTATTTCTTGTATTTATGAAAAAGGAAGACTCCTTTTATCAGTTACTGTGTTATAAATGAATAAAGTGCATTTTAAAAATCAGGCACAATATTAAACAGCAATCCAGCTGTGGTTAACAAATGTGAATGATCCCTGGAGTAACAGCACTGTCTGCTCGCCCAGACCCCTCTGTGGAGCTCATGTTCTCCTGAACTTTGCTATATATCACCAGTTATATCCTGACACAAAGCCAACCTACTGCAGCTTATTTAAATTTCTTAGAATTCCTTCCTGAATTGGCATTAGTTCTTTATGACAACATCATCATTTGTGGAGAGCTGTTACTCTGTCCACAGGGACACTCGAGTCAGGGCTCTGAGCCTCAGTGGCCTGATACAGATATTTTACATGAGTGTTCCTTCATCTCCTCCTTATGTCCTTTGTAGCATCTGCTTTACTCTCTGTGTCTGTGGCTCGTCTTCATATTTACCTGCTTTTCCTTGTCTTGTGCTTTTATAAGAAAGGGGAAGGTTAATTTATTCTTTTTTTTTCTGTGTAGAAGATGAATTTATGCAATGAATTATAAGATTATTACGTGTTTTTCTTTTAAATTAATTGGGTTGTTAGAAATGTAAATTTTGGATGAAATACATTAAAACATCAGATGATAAATGTTTGTATTTGCGGAGTTCATAACTTGCAATACCCACAATTTGGCTTATAGCTGAAAAGTTCATACCCCTGCAGCAGTGCTGGGAAATGATTGTGAAATCTCTTTAGTGTATACTGTTTTTGGTTAAAAATATAGCATGTTCTCCTTTCCTGCTTTTCAGGTAGGAAATGCCTATGTTTATTACTTGCAATGATCAAATTGAGAAACAAAGAAGGAAATGGATACATATTGTAAAAGTGGAATGTGAATAAATTAAACTAAGAAAACGTGAACTGTAAACCATCTGTTTTCTATAAAGAACTCTTTGCTAATCCACATAACTTTTATTATCAGAATACTGAAGTAAGTATCTCAAAAAATAACCCTTATAAATATGAAATACCATCCAAAAAATGGGAAAAGGCAAAATATATTCCCACTCTTTTGAGGCTAAAGAAAGAAATGGAGACAGTTGGATTAAATAATTAAATGCAGTTATTTATCTTCCTTTATTTTTATTTTTTACAATAACCTCTTGTGGCTGGTGCTTCTACTGAATTGCTAATGGAGACGCTGAGTTGTGAACCAGATCAGGCTTTGCTTTTGTATTTTCTGATTCTGCTGTAAATAAGCTCATTAAGCTGTTTGGTGCTTGTTAGATCTTGCTGTTACTGATAAAATAAATAAGATTTTAATACATGTTTAGTTCTTAGTTCCCAAATCTATTTTCTTCTAAAACCACTAAATAATATTCTGAAACTAAATACCAGAGCAAACATGAAGCAAGGATGTTTTGCTACCAAAATCTGGTGCTTGTGTAGTGGTATAATTGGTTTATCCAGAGCTCCACACTTGCATGGCTGCTTTGAGTACCTGGATCAGGGTGGATGTCTGTCTGCTGCAGGACACTGCAGCATGGAGCATTGTAGGCATGCTGTTCCCAAATTTAAGGAGCTAGAAAATGCCTTGGAATATAACCATAGTTGGTAGTGCTTAAAAAAAAAACCCACAGAGTTTCAAATTCTGCTATATGGAGGCACTCAGCATTTCCTGGTAGTGAGGAGCAACACCAGCACGTTACCAGAGCTCAGGGTAGGGAGGGCACAGAACTGGCTGTGGAATTAGCAATAAAGGTCAGTGTGACCTGTCTGCACTCCTGTCTCCAGCAAGGGCCATAAGCAGATGCTTTGGGAAGAGTGGGAACAGGACAGTCAGGTAGGATCCTTGTCTCATCCTCTCCTCAAATGTTCTTCCATTCTCCAGCTATTTTCAGATCAGCTCTTTTGTACCTGCTGTGCTTTGTTTAACAACCTGTAATGGATCTCTTCCAAGAAATACAATTGCCTGTGCAGTCTTCTCTTGAAACACATGTAAAATTGCTGCTGTGTCCTCGGGGGCTCAGTTTAAGGGCTGACTTTTCACTGCTACAAATGTCTGTTTGTCCAGTTTGTACCTGGGACATATCCCTTGATGGCTCCTTGCCCCTGTCCCGGAGCAGCTGATCCCTGGATCCATGCTGTCTGTGCAGCTCCTAATTTTGTGGGGATCTTCTGCAGCTCCTCTTAGGAATTTCTTTGCTGAGCTGGTGAGGGCCTTCTATGCTGTTTAGATAGAAGCCATTCCTTACCTTTAGTGGCCTCATTACCTTTCTCAGATCCTTTTCTAATCATGCCATATGTAATTACACCAACTATATGAGGGTTTGGAAATCAATAATTTGATTAATGTCTGGGTGAATCACAGATTTATAGTGGTGCCTTGATGTCTCTTGTTTTCTCTTTCTCTCTAGTTACTCTACATTTGAGTTTGCTGCTGGGTACCAAGCCAGTGTTTTCATTGAACCACCTACTGAACTACTTGAGTCTTGCTCCTGAGTGGTGGCAATGAGGTCACACTTCCATCTTTTCCTTGGATATCACTTCTCATTTAACAATGATGAGTTTCATTGGCTGTTTTAGCATCCCAAGGTCTTGTTGCAGTCATTCATCAATCCTTAGTGCTCGTGACCTCCCTTCTCAGCCCGGTTTGTCCATCTCTTGCAAGTATTTTAAATTGAATAAATTTCAGCAGAGGCCCTTTGCAAAGCTCCCACCAGCAGGATCCCTCCACAGTAAGAACTGACCATTTATTCTTTCTTAAAAACCTCTCAGAAATTTTTATAGGCAGTTTGGACCAGGATCTCCCTTTTCCACATCCTTCATGATTCCCTCAGAGAACTCCAAGAGATTTGCAAGGGCAGAACATCGTGGCTTTTACAGAAGCCATTCCCAGTCTTACCAGAGCAAACTGCATTCAACTCAATATCCATGAATTCTGTTCTTTATTAGGAATTCCTGTTTCTCCAAAGCTGGCAAGTCTTTAGTTCCTTGATCACCCTAAAATCCTTCTGGAAGAACAGTGTCCTATTTGCCACAGATGAGAGATGATAATACTAATTGAAAGAAAAGTGAGTTATAATGGTTCTGTTTGTAATACAATTTTCATGTTCCATTTGAAGGAGTTAAATATAATAAGACTCAAATGAGTTAAATGTCATAAGCTCTAAAGCTTTCAATAACTGTCAGTTTGACTTTAAAAAATGTATGTAACTAGTTGCTGTGGAGTCCATATCTTTAATTCTACTTTAAAACTAAAGCTAAGCTTTGCTTGAGAGATGATTTTAAAAAGCAGAAAGTTTGTGGTAGAAGATATAATATTCATACTATAGATGGATAGTGTCCTTTTTTTAAAGCTGAGCAAACCTTTCAAAAAAGCCTCTATTTTAGCCTGCATTTTGTGCACCGTTCACTTAAAACTTGAAATAGCTGAAAGGTTCCCTAAGGTTCATATACTCCATGTTTATATTGATAAAGCTATAAAGTTATAAATATATCTAAATTTGTACATATTTTAATGAGTATGCATATGTTCCTTGTTCATGAGCCAGAGGTTGATAAATGTTAATAAACACATTTTAAGAAAGAGGAAGACAAGATTATATTCATGGGCTTACAATGAATCTTTATGTTAAAAAATGTGTCACTAGGTATTTTCAATCTCTTAAAAATTGTTTCATCAGAAACCAAAATATATGAAGGTGGGCTTCAAAAAATAACTGACATTGTAAGAGAAAAAAACAAACCTGTGTGTAACTTTCTAGAAACACTAGTACAAATCTGCTCACATACTTTTATGTAGCTTTTTGAGTTTTCATGTCCTTTAAGTACAGTGTAAAATTGGTAGTATGATGTATGAATCTTTTGCTTCCATTCTTTTTTTTCCCTGTTGAAAATGGTGATTCTCCCTCAGAGGTAACAAAGCTTTAATGGGGAAAAAGTGCTGAAAAATGAAGAAGAAAAAAAAAGCATTAAAGTGCTCTACAGTGTTATCTTAACCTGTAGTTATTTGGATCTGTTTCTAGGCATAAGACACCAAAAAAATCTACATAGCTCAAGGGTTATACAGTATTTCAGGTTACTTAAAGCAGTTTAAATTCTACTTTGAAGCAGAATGTAGCTCACTGCTATTAGCTTTGCAGAGGGACAGTCTAAAATATTAGTTCAAAAAACCTGGAATGCTTCTATTTGTGCCTGTTCTACCTGACTAACAATTCTAATAAAAAAGATTATATTACAGTTTTATATGTCTTCTGAAGTAGCATGGACTAAAGCACAGGTAAAATGTAAATGCTAATGGTTCAGTTGTGTTAATACTCATACTCATACTTCTCCCTAGATTCTAAGAGTGTGATGAGAGGTTGTGTATTGCCTATGTTACTAATAAGCTGAAATATCATTTGAAAGATTGTGATAGTTGAGGTACAGACAGAGAAGTAAATATTATAATACGCCTTGTCAGGACACTTAAAACATAGAATGGGGAAGGTTTGATTTTTCTCAAAAAATCAAACCTCAAAGATTGATTTTCTTGTCCAGTTAGAAACTGGAAGAAGAAACATCTGTATTTCTGGAGGATGTGGAGGAACCTTGTGGAAGTATTCTTGTGACCTTACCCTCCTGTCCTGCTCTCTAGTGTGTCTGTTTTCCTCTGCTCTCAGCAGTTGGATGCAGAGCTGGGAGGATTTTTGGCCTTAACTGTTTGTTCCTATTGAGTATGACATTCGTGTGTGTTTTAGGCATTTTGCAGTTGGATCACTTTAGAACACAGAAGCTTTTTCAGGTTGGTTTTCTTCAGCTTAGGCTGCTCACCCAAGGGTGAGCCCACCATCAACCCAGGTATGTATCAGACTTAGTCTGATGCTCAGGTGAGTGCTCTTTGTTCCTGGTGTTCTGGTTTTTACTACATCAATAAGAGGACACTTCCCTACACGAAATCCGACCTCCACACACGTATCTTAAACATCCCAGACTATCCAATTGTTCTAGAGTGGCTATGAATGACCCCCAACTAAGGAAAACTTTCCCTGTACACTCATGAACAATTCCTTCAGTGAAAGTAAGGATAGAAGTAGTTGTCTTCTGCTTCGTGATCCTCTTCGGTGTCTTGACTGTGCGTTTCATGATTGTCTTCTGCTTCCTGGTATTCCTCTGGGGTTAGGAACCGCCGGAACACCGGGGTTCTGAGCCGGGTTGGCTTGTTGAGAGTCACATTTTGTTCTCCATAGTAGATGGTTCTGATGAGGGGGAAGCAGAAGAAGGCATAGCTGCTGATTGGGCTCGTCAGCTTGTTCTGGTCCACGCGGATGTAGGTCAGCTGGTGGATGTTCAGTGGGTCCAGAGTTGGGCACATCAGAGTAACGTTTATGTCTGAAAGAGAGTGAAAAATCTTAATTAAAATGCAGAAAATTAAGACCTATTGCAAAAGTGAAACTTATGTTTTGAAATTTAAAATGGAAAATATTTTTGCACAGTTATATCACTTTTGCATTTTAAATCAGTTTTGTAAATGGCAGTGATGACAGTTTGGGGGTGTGAAAAATATAAGGTTGTGGAGTAAAAAAGAAATATGACTACCACTACAGTTTGTAATTAGTATTTTATGTGAACGAAATATTTTTGGAATTCCTTTTCTCTGTATGTTTTTATCAGTTGCCACGTCAGAAGCAATTTTCAAAAAGTTTTTAGCTTGTTCTATGAAAAACTGGTATTAAATTTTACAAGGAATTGCAAATTAGGGGTAAACTGAAAAATCAAATCCTTTCTAATTTCACCAGTTTGGTCTCAAATGACTGAGGATGTGTTTACAATGCATCCTGAAGAAGATGGGGTGATATTCTCCCTGCATTCCTCCCACAGCCAGTGCCAAAATCCACTAAGTTTTCTGCTTTTAAAGAATTTTATCCATCAACGTACTTTCAATTTCGTTGCCTTCAATATACAAGTGCTGCAAACTTCTTGGAATGTAGAATACTTCTTTCAGTTTGTTGTGTCCAAGGTTAAGTTCCAGGAGGTTGGGTAGGTTAAAGGTGTTGCGTGGAATGTTCTGCAGGTTATTGTGGGACATTCTCAGAGCAATGATTTTGGGAAGTCTGTGGAAATAGTTTTCTGGAATATAAGAAATGGAGTTATTTTCAAGAGAGAGATGCATAAGTGATGACGGCAGACCGGGAGGCATCGTCTGTAACTTGTTGTTGCATAAGTTGAGCTGCATTAGATTTTTCATGTTGGAAAAGGGTCGGTCTTTGAGTACTGAGTCATCAAGTAAGTTACTGCAAAGGTCCAGCACGGTGATGTTGGGTAACCCTTCCAGTGCATCCCCAGGTAACCGGGAAATCTTATTGAAGCCAAGGAGGAGTCTCTCTAGAGAGCTGGGCAGTGGGAATGGAACCTCTTCTAACTCATTATGTTGCAAATAAAGTTGCACTAAGCTTGAAAGTTTGGCAAAAACCCCCTGGTCAATCATATGGAATTTAATTTTGTTGTAGCTGAGGTTGATTTCCCTCACGAAAGTGACATTAGTGAATGGTGCTGCAGGCACAGCTTCAATGTCGTTGTTTTGCAGGTAAAGTTGCTGGACGTGACTGGGGATATTTGGAATTATCTTCAGTTTCCGATGGTCACAGTACATGGACAAGGGGAAAGCTGGTGGGCAAAAACATTCCCTGGCACACTCAACTGGGAAAGGAAAGCGAGGAACTTCAACTTGTGTGTTCGGGTTAAAATAATATGGAGTTTGATGGTCTGGCTCCTCATAGTCATCCTCGAAATCATAATCTTCGTACTGACAAACGACCAAAGCAGCCCAGAGGAGGTGAAAGATTGATTGGCTCAGAATCCCCATATTTAAATTCATATGTTTTGACCTGTTGATGAGAAGGAAAATTAAGTTTTAGATAGTCGTAAAGTAAATTACAGTGCATTTCTTTGGCAACACTGTCAGTGCCATTATTAACAAAACCAAGTTTTGATCTGTACCTTCCAAGAAGAAAAGCATAAACAAATTCATTGTACTTGAAGTAAACAGAAGTTTTCTGGTCTGACTTCAGACAAGGAACAGCTTTCTACATGTCCTGTGCCTGGTACTGAAGGACACCAGTTGGGAGTATTAAACAATCCCAGTCTTCATTCCTGTCTTACTTTAATTTACTGCAGAGTTGCAGCAGGGTTTTTTATGAAGTGGTATAGCTGAGGTTTGTACTGGACACTTGAGGTGTAGCGGGTTAAGCGTCAGCCTTACAACTCAGTTTTAAAATGGGTGCAGGTGGAATTCCTGAATAACTTTCTTCCTCAGACCTTTAGAAACACATAGATACCCTAATTATACACATTTATTTGTAGATATTTATAGGTACTCTAATTATACCCATTACACATAATACCCTAAATTAGACACATTTTTGTGAACGCATTTGTTATCCTCACTCTGCTGCGTAGCCAATGTCACACAAGTGTTGGAAGTGACTTCGTAGAATCACAGAGTCATGGAATGGTTTAGGTTGGAAGGGACCTTAAAGCCCATTTCATTCCACCCCCTGCCATGGGCAGGGACACCTTCCACTAGCCCAGGTTACTCCAAGCCCCATTCAACCTGGCCTTGGACACTTCCAGGGATGGGGCAGCCACTTGCTGCTCAAGTGTTTCCATCTCCAGCAGCAGATTAGATCAGCCTTGACTTTCTCTTGAAGATCTCCAGGGGTGAAATTCTAGCATGTCTCTAAATAACCCAAGGTAGTGCTGTACTACCCTCCTTGTGAACAAACTGCTTGTCTTACTAAGCATCCAAGCCGTGGCTTGTGTCTATTGTTTTTGTTTTTAAACAAAGTTTAAAACATATATTTGTTAAAATATATCTAAACATATATTTGTTTAAAATATATGTCCTGGACTAAGGTGAGGTAATCACAGGATTGTTTCTATAAAGAGAACATTGAAATAGATTACTTGGAAATATTGTATATTACGTAAAATAGAAAATCATGTGGCTTTGGGGATTGTATGTTCTGTGGCATTTTATGTTTTTTTCTATTAGTGGCTTAGTACTGTGTGTTAATAATGATAAAAATGGGATTTTTCCATTCCCATAATTTAGTTAAATCCAATACACTTCAACCACTGTTTGCACATCACAAAAAATCTTCATAGTCTTCCTGTGCTTCTCTAATCCTATGTTCTCTATAGATGTGAACTACTTGGCCTTCAAAGTACCCTTCTGAGGTGAAACCCTGATGCTGTGAAAGACAAATCATTTTGCAAAGCCAGACTAACATTGTAGAGCACTTTATGCAGAGGAACCCTGTTATTTGGCAGAATTAGCAGTTGTGAGTCATGTGAGGCTGTTCAACCTAAACAACAGCAGATGAGTCAAAATGTAACATTGTAGGTCAAAGCACATAAACCATGGAAAAGTTTTAGAGACTTTGTTCAGTATAGGACGAGAACCCTGAGGCAGAGAGAGGAAAGCAGATATTCTCAGGGGTTTGTATAGTGACATCCATGTTTCTTATTCAAGGGACTCTGTTTTCTTGATACTCTTAATATTTGGTTACTGAACACTGTCAGTAACAAAGAAGATGAGACCTAAAAATGCTAATTTCCTGTGATTCCTAGTGGTGATTGCCTAATGCATGATGTAATCTATTAATTGAACAAGATAGAGGGAATTCTAAGAAAAAAAGTAGTAACAAACTCGTGGTATTAATGTATCCTTGTAATCTGATGTGACCCAGAGCCTGTGTGTGCCAGTGGCTGGGTGGAATCCTGTGTCATGGTCAAACTTGCATTTTTAGCTTTGTATTTGAGTGCTCCTGCAATCAAATTTCATAACTGATTAAAACCTGAAAAATAGGTTTGAGTGGAGTCAGTTGTTTGGAACCCCATTGTAGGCAGGTCTCTAGCAAAGCCAGGGGCTCCATATCCCTGTGGCATCATCAGATGTCTGAGCTCATCTAAGCACCCAACACAAGCACAGAGAGCAGCCTCCCACTGCACACACTGTGAATGCTCTGTGCTGACAAACTGTGCAGGCTCTTGCTGGGCTGAGAAGCAATACTGTGCTGCAGGAGCCATTCATTGGGTGTTGGATTTCAGGCAGAGTATATCAGGAGAATATCTCATCTTCTAATCAGTCCTGTTGATATCTACATAGGTAAAATCTGTCTCTGAATCCTGTAACTCCATTCTGGTTTTGTGAACAGACCCTTCCACAATCTGTCCCCGTGCCCATTTCACGCTCTTGGTTTCCTTTTGATTCCCGTGACCCCCTTCTTCCGCTAGAACTTGAGCTTCACCTTCTAGTTCCATCCTCCCAGCATTTTTACTGCATGTCACAAAATTTCCAATTAATAATTTTGGTTCTCAGTGCCGCAGTTGTCCTAAGAAACCAGGAGGAACAACCCAGGAAAGTCTGCTCAGTTTGGGAAAACCCTTTCTTAGACCTTTGTGGATTGATCCACTTGCCATGTGGTTGGTGTAAAGAGAACTACCGTCATGTCAGATGGAAGGATAAATAATAGGTACCAAAATCTCCCAGTGGATTTGTGAAGAAACTGGTATTTGGGGAGAACTCTTTGCACCTTGGCTGTCGGTGAGTATATTTGATAAATACTAGAATAACATGTCCTTGAATAGTAACTGTCCTGCCAGTCTTGCAGGTCACTTCTCAGAGCACTGAGATACTAACACTTCAGGAGATATTTCTAAGAACTTAACCTTAAAACAGTCATGTCAGGGGAAACTTGATAACAGGAGATGCAAGTCAGATGCACTCAATATGATAAACCACATACTTAAAACTGAAAACAGAAAGTCTTAAAAGCACAATTCTCTATCATCTGTAACGAACTCAGAGCTTAGTAACTGTATTTGTAAGCAGTTTAGGCTGCAAATTATAGAACATGCATGAATCACTCCTTACTGAAAAAATAACACAATCAGTTCATTTTATTCCTGCTTACCAAGAAAACTTACTCTTTGGAAGTCGGTGAAGTTGAAGTTGTAGAAGGCAGCAAGTTATTGTGCTGGTGAAATCATCTGAGACTTAGCCTAGCGCAGCTGGAGGAACAAAAGATCTGTCTAAGCCATATTTTGTGGTGAGGAGCCTTGTGGGAAGGCAACACGAAATAACAGCCTTGGCCCCTCTTCTGATTTGCCAGTAAAATAAAAAAAAAGTGCTTTGTGCCACATCATCACTTGCTGTGGATGCTGTGTCATAAGGCTGTGAAGCAATTTGTCCTTTTGTTAAAATCGCTTCACAATAATTTGCAAGATTCTTTTCAGTGTTACCAGTTCCCATAAAAAAAAAAGAGAGCGAGAATAAGACTTCAAAAATGATTACAGAGGATATTAGTTCATTGGTTCAGCTGCAGTGATTCAGTTCTGCAAAGGGTTTGTCCTCTGAGGGCGAAGTTAAGAAACAGTAAAAAAAATTAACCTTACCAAAATTGAGGGGAAACCTGCCACAGAAGAGCTCTTATAAACATCTTCCATTTTTCTCTCCCCAGTCTATATGTCCTGTCTCCTTCCTGCAAAGGACTTGTGCTATGCAGTGCTGTCAGAGTGATGGTGGTAAAGTTAAGGATTCACAGAGAGTTTCCAACATCTTTTTTGCTAAGTTGTGTAGAGAGAGCATAAATCTTACGAAAAGGGCAAGTGTGACATGAGACAAAAACCATTTTACTCAAGAAAAATATTTTTCATAGCTTTTAAGAGGAATTAAAGAAAAAAGGCACAGTTATCTGCCTTTGCTGCTGTATGATTCTTAAATAACTGTGATATATGCAAAAAAATGGAGAAAATGGACAGTTTTTGTGTAAAGTGGATTGTTTGATTTATCCTAAGCATTTAATTATGGTTTTGGTTTGGTAGAATAATTAGGTTATTTCCAAATCTATTCAAAAGAAAGAATCTAGTTCTTAAAGATGTTTCTTAAAAAGTGCCTTAGAGGTATCATATTTTAAAAAATAACGCAATACTAAGTTTCTTTTTTTGACTTTGAGCTTTGTGACTCTGACTTGCTCGACCTTTTCAAGTTTCTTCTTTAACGCTGAGAACAGGAACATGTTTAAGAAGATAAATCCTACATGATTCTAAAATTTGGGATATAAAGAAAAGCACCAGAAGTCGTGCCCAAAATGCTGTTGTAGGAATAGGCAATACTGGAACTAAACTAAAGCAGTCATGTATTTATGTAGAGAATACAGAATACAAGGGAGAGGTTGAAAGAGAGAAATTAAAGCTCCATAATCCTTATTAACAGTACCATAAATAGTTGAATGGCTACATTGTACCACTAACCCCAAGGAATATTAAAAAAAAGAGTAATTTTTGAAATAATTAGAATACATTCATAACAAGAAATTAAAAAACCCACCAAGTTTGTTATGCCCAGTTAGTAAAATGTTATTGGCTGCTACAAACTTTGGGCATTTTTTAAGCACAAGACAAAGAACATGTTACAGATTCTTGGAAGCTTTGTTCTATTAACAGTTCTAAACAAAATATATATAAAATTTAAAACTATCTTATCTAAAGATAAAACTTAGAGTTTTAATTCCATACCTGATATTTTTCTTATTGTTTCCTAGTACTGATTGTGTCCAAAAGGCTCTTAAGGTATTAAGAGAGTTAAAATCTCAAGGTGCATTTAAAAATCCATGGTGGCAGTGAAGGAGAGTCTGTCCATTTGAGAAACTGTGGTAAAGCTCTTGATTTAAAGCACTTTGAGCTGCAGAAGATGATGCAGCTCTGGCCATGGGATATATTAAGATTCAGTTCCTGTTTTGTTGCCTGAGCTGTCTTGGAGACAAACAAGTCTATACTTTGTGATCTTGGTCAAGCTGTGTGGTTTGATCTTGGGTTTCATTTGAGGTGTGGTAGGAATTTCCTTACAAGGAGGATAATGAGAAGGTTAAATTTAGCATCATTCATATAAGACATTTTGTTTCAAAGACTGAACATTTTTTAAATTTTCAATGTTTTGATTTCTAGTTTCAGAACATATTTCATAAAGACTTATTTTTACCATTGAATTTGTGAACTTTTTTATGCAGTTGTGATGCAGAGCTGGATGTCTGTCAGTGTAGCAGTCAGGGTTGGCTTCAAGATCATTTATTTTCTTAAGCCAAACTTGGATGGATCCTTTTAATAAATTAAAATCTTTAGAATTTTGCCATCTCCCTTAACTGCATTCAGCTTAGGAGACTTGACAGCTTTCTCAGGTTTCTTTCCAGTCTGAAGGCATAAGGAAGAGGTCTGTTCTAGTATTTAATGAATTTAGGTTAGTTTAGCTAGTTGAGTACAGTCAACCTAACACATTTGAGATTGCCAAATTTTAGCCAAATATTCATAGAATAAAGTAGAGAAGATCACCAGTGACATTGAGGTGAATGGGACTGGTCTTGATAATAAGAAGGAATTAATTACACTACTTGGCCTTTTTTCTTATATTCACTGGTTTAAATTCTTGGGGGTTTTGTGTTTGTTGGGTTTTTCTTGGTGAGGTTTTTTCCTTTCCCTCTCAAATTTAGAATTTGAAGCCTAGAGAAAGGAGAAGAAAAAAAAAGGTGCATCTTGTTTATAGAGAATTAAAGGAACTCAAATGAAGCCAGGCTGCTGAAATTAGACCTGAGGACTGTCTACACATAATTTTGCTAGAATTAGGAAGTTCTTCAGCAGAGGTAATTCTCCACTATCAAATGTCTGAAGAAAAGCCTCAAGCTGAAAACTTTTAAATCCTCAGTTGACAACTCAGTAGGAGTTCTGTTTTAGATAAGAATTGGTAATGTTGGTTTGTTCTGAGTGATTGCACTGCAGAGAAGTCAAATATAATGAGGAACTGTGAATTGTAATTTGGTTCCCTGTAAAGCCTGTGGGTTTCTGAAGTAGGAAACAGCCTTAGGCTCGTGTCATCTCCCGGGCTGCACTTCAAGTTCAGGCTGTAGGAACAGAAGCTCGTTGCATCCTAATTTCTAGGTGTTAACTGGCAATCCCCAAATGCTGTCAGACCACCTGCAACCTGTGTGAGTCCTGTAGATGGTCTGCAAAGGCACTTCTTGTCCTTGCCATCACCAGAAGTAACTGAGTGGGAACTGAATAGTGGCTGCTGGATTTATTTATCCTGTGCAAGATCTGAAAATCCAGTGTCTGCAGTGCAGAGCTCAGCAAATCAAGATACTCAACTGCTTGTTCCTGCAGAGGCTCCAGCCCAGCCAGAGCCCTCAGTTAAGAACAACCCTTCCAGGCTTCATGTTAGTCTGTTCTTCAGTGGAAAGCCATTCCAGGAGCGTGTCCCTGTGTGAATATGTGTTTTTAAAGGAAAAGGTTATGGAAAAGGGGCCATCGAATCATATCAGTAGTCCCGCAGAGCTGAAACAAGAACTAATCTATTTAAAAGAGCGAAGGAAGGCAGAGCTGTGCCATGTGTGGGGCTTTGCTGTTGCCTCTGACCTGAACCTTGTTGTGTGGTCTCTCTTAATTTCCCATTTAGTAGGTGGTATTTCAAGGTCAAAACTCTGGCAACTCACTTCTTGTGCAGCCAATTTTAAGTGTTTTGCTCTGTTTTGCTAAGAGCTCCTGGGAAGAACATGTTGAGCAACTGAAAACAGTTGAGCTTATTGACCTTGTCCCATGGGAATTAATATAATCCCATTGGCAGTTGTTGAGTAACTTCTGCCAATGAACAGTAATACACTGGATTTTTAGAGCTGAATGTACTAGAAGCATCCAGAAGCAATACTTTAGGGAGCCCTGATCTCATTAAATGGCTGTTTAAACATCTGCATGAACACGTGCAGTGAACAATTGGCATTGCAAAAGCAGAGTATCAAGTCTCCTGACACGTTCAGATTTGTAATACTGAAACTTTCTGAATGGAAGGGTGAGTGTGAGGTTTTTTGCAATGACAGTATCAATTTACAGTAATTGATTTGGAAAGACTGACAGAAGAGGAGGGTTATGACATTTGTCTGAATGCATTGCTGTGTTAGAAACCTTAGAAGATTGTAATACTAAAATAGTAGTATGACAATAATATTATTAATACTACTGGGAAGGGTTGCTTTTTTTTAAATAGAGGGATTTTGCTTTCTAGAGCAGAGGCATTTAGATAGTCCTCAGCATATAATGTTTCTACTAACACAATATCATAAACAATCAATACTGGAATAATAAGACAAGTTGAAAATTCATATAAGCAATATTATCTGTTGCAAGTAGTGTCTGGTTACTCTAAAATACCCTGCAAATCTCTGCTGAGGAGAGTCACTGTTGTCAGCTGACACTTATATTTTTAGTAATGGAATAGCTTGTTTAATAAATATGCTTTGCTTTATACTTTGCATTTTTATGCTGCCTGTTTTGGCTGTTCCAAGACAGATGACTTTGGGCTGTATTTTCGTTCCTCATGGGGTTCTACTGAACTGGAGATTGTGTATCACTGATTACACCAATATAATATGGGAATGTCTGCCTGTTTTTGCAACTGTTTACTGGTGCAGATATATTCATTTTCTTGAGGCAGCATTAGCAGTTGGGCCTCAAACTTAAAGAGAGCCTTTATTTTGCCTGATTTGTGCTCTATATAAAATTGTATAAATGATCATAGTATGTGGCAGGTGTCTTGCACTCACTAATAAATATTGCAAATAAAATTAAAGGAACATTGTGTTTTGTAAGGGAGGAAAGTGAGGAAGGCAACACAGCTGAATGTCTGTTCCAAAACAGGCACTTCTACTCCCTTCAAACAGAACTGCTGCCTTCGGTGCCCCAAGCTGAGAGATGCCTAAAAGAGATAATGTGAATTCTACTCTACCTTAACAGTTTACATCAATACCTTATTCATCACCTTATTTCATCCATTCATAGCTCAGGACTTTCTGCAGTTTTGGTAAAAGAACAGAAAAATGTGCCTGCAACTTCAGATTGTTCCCAGGTTTGTATCCAGTCTGCAAATTATATGCTTATAAGGGTTTTTTTTTAGGCACTTTCAGGCAAGGTTGAGGAGTAGTTGTCTAAGTGATTTGCCAAAGAATTCCTGAAGGATCATGCTTAGGAAAATGTTTTGCATTAGCAGAGATTTTCCCCTTGTACGTGATGGAAAGTGCTTCCTATTTGCTTTTTTGAGTGTGTTTAAGAGTGAAGGTCCTTGCTTTTACAATGACTATAGAATGTGTTTCTTTTCTTAAATACCTATTGCTCTAGAAATGTTGAAACAAATACAACTGTCCAGCCTGGTGGTGCAGAAGATTTTGCCAGGCAGCCTTTCAGCTCTGTCCAATAGTCTGGAAACTGGGCATCAGCCCTAAACTGGTTCCTCATTTTTAATATCCTATCTTATAAAGAATAAATCCTCTCCTTTTAGCACAAGACTTTATGGTACCACAGCCAGCATTGCATTTATGGCCTGCACTTTGTTATTTCTGCAGCCAGAGTCTGTGACTTGGAGACTTTCACAGAAACTCCAGGTGTCATTCATTGGTACCCTGGCATATTGTCCTATAAGGAAAAAAGTATTTCCTTCAGTTACTCTCCATTTTTATCTCCATTTTGTTTGGATTTTATTTTATATTAACAGTGTTATGGGAGAGATGCTTGTCCATGCACTTGTATTCTGCCTGACATGTAAAATAAATGTCTTTTGATTTATGGCAGTTAATCAAGTGAGAAGGGTTTCTCTATGGTTTGAATAATTTGTAAGTCACAACCTCTTCTTGGCAGACCTGAGAGAGGGTCTCATTTTTATTCAGTCACTGTGGCTGGAAGTCTTCTGCTTCTTCTGTTCTCAGATCCTTCAAAGGTCTTATGGTGAGGACCTGAGGTTGGTTCACACTTGAATCAGCATCCACAGAATCACAGAATGCCTTGGGCTGGAAGGGACCTTACAGACCATCTCATTCCACCTCCTGCCATGGGCAGGGACACCTTCCACTAGCCCAGGTTGCTCTAAGCCCTGTCCAACCTGGCCTTGAACACTTTCATGGATGGGACAGCCACAGCTTCTCTGGGCAGCCTGTTACTTGTCATGTCATTCAGAAAGGTGAGTTGATCTTGGCATTAGTTACAGATCTTCTGTGGTAATAAGACAAGTGTCCTTGTTGCCTTCTGTCCTGCTTCTGACACTTTCTTTTGCCTTGCCCTATCCCTTTTTGAAGAGTGGAGTTCATCCCTGCAACTATTTGTAGCCAGAATATAAACATCCATAATGCTTTTGTTTGCAAAAAAATCAATTATTAAAAAAATCCTAACTGGGTCTTAGTGAGGGGATGGCATGAAACCAGTGCTTTGAGTGATTAGATTAAACTTTAGTAAAATTGAGCTGATAGGAGTAGCTGCCTTTGAAATGTCAGTGCTCCATATGACTGCAGGACAGCTGTCCAGAACTCCCTTCACATCTTTGCCAAACACTTCCCTTAGTGCTGAAACCTCTAAATGAGTCTGTGTGTTATGAAAGCAGCCCCAGAGAGGGGACTGGGGTAGGTGTTCAGGAGGGCTAATGGCTGAACTAGATACTGGTTCACCCACAGTGAAATATTTGAGTGGAAAAGTACTTTCAGAAAGACAGAGCAGTCAGTTTATGAAGCAATTGCACATCTAACAGATGTGTTTTCCATGCTCGCATTTTCTCCTCTTCTCAGGTTCCTGTGCATTCTGATTTTGGGAGGGAACTGTGGGAAGCATAACATACATTACCCTCTCTGTGCTGAGCACAAGGCACCAGTGGCAGTGTTCATCCATAATACACAGAGTTGCTAAGGCAAAACATTCCTGAAACAGGAGTCACGAAATATTGCCTTACACACGTGTGCTCCAATGGAACGTGCTCAAGGGACACAGCACAAAGCTTTGTAGTTAGTATGGTAAGAAACATTTTCTATTTTTAAAATACTCACTGTGCTTGTAACATTTTATCATCAATAAGGATACAAGGTTTTTATAAAGAGTAATTACTTTTTTCTTCTGTTCATCTGTCAGATGGAAGCAGTTAGAAGGGTGTTGAAGATTGGGTTTAGATCAGACTTATTTTCTACTTTGCCAAAATAAAAGATTGTGAGTTTGTAAATGCTAATTGTTAACAGTAGTGCTGACATGACAAATAAGGGGTCTCTTGGCATGTTGCTTTATAGCTGTGGCAGTGTGAGGTTTTAAGTATGTTTTCTTCTGCACAGCATCACAACAGACTATCTTCATGTTAAATGTGCCAGATTTACAGGCCTCTAAATGGGAGCAGAGTTTGTCAGAGAGAACATATTTGCTACCAGTTTAGGTAGGTGTTTGCATGGAACATAACTTCTAAAAGTACCTTGATTCTTTTATCTGAAACCTTATCATATTACACGAAGGCTCTGCTGGTTGCTGTTAAAGAACAGCATCATGCAGTTAAGGAATATGGGGTTGAAGTATACTGTTGTACTGACATTTACTGTTGCTCTATTTCTGAAAGTTATTTGACTTTCTTTTTCTATGTTAGCAATTTTATAAATGGAGTTAAATACAAGTTCTTTTTTGCCCTGTGAAATGTAGGATTTGAGAAAATGAAATATTAGAAATAGTAATTTAAAGGAGGGTAACATCTAAATGGAAATTGTATGTATTAGCTTAAAATATAAATTAAAAATATGCATTCCAAAAAGCCAAGTAGGCTTTAATGAAATTATTGATTTCTAGCTATTAAACACCAACTTTTTCTTGAGCAAGTAATAATTACCTTGCATCACAGTATTGCTGCTGGAGAAATGAGTAGACAGTTGCTTTTATTATTGTTGCAGAATACTGGGTTGTTATATCACACCCTGAATTTAAGCATCTTCTCATGAGGTTAATACATAAGTGGCTTCTTTGCTTTCTTCATGCTAAAAAATTAGGCCCTTTGACTGATCTGTGAGTCACTTGTTCAGTCTGTTCCTTGTTTCACCCTGGAGAAAAGAAAGAAGATAGAACTGACAGAAGAAGAATAATATGGTGTCCGGATCTTCTTGGTGGCCTAAATAGGATATAAATTTTGGTAAAATAGTATCTTTTAGAATGGCAGCTCGGTTTTCTTTTCCATGACTGGAAAAGAAATCCACTTAACAGGAGTTAACATGTTATGTAAAGAGCATTTCTGAAAGGAAAATATTTTCATTGGTCTTTATATCTAAAAAGCTCTTGGAAATACCACAAGCTGAAGAATTAAGAGGCAAGTCCGTTCTTGTGGCCGTGTCTCGCTCCCACTCTGTCCCTCTGGAAATTTTACATCCTTTGGCAACCTGTCAGCCGGAGATTTTTTCCATTCTTAGCAGAGACTGTAACTCCATAACAGTTCCTGCAAATGTCATTGTGGAGGGAGAAGATGAATTTCAGTGTTGCCCCCCTGACTCTGACAGAAACCTTGGTGGAGGTGGTGGGAGGTACCAGTGCAGTGAGCCTGGGCAGAGGGGTCTGTGTACGTGGGGCTGCTCTGGTGCATCCAGGCTTGTGGAATTCCCTGCTGCTGCACAGGGAGTTTATGGCAAGACTCAGCTGTGTGTGCAAATGTGTGAGATTCTCATCAAAACTGTATCTGCAGCCCTGCTGGGCCAGAAATCTGATCAGCTTCAGGTTTCTCCTGGGCAAGAATTTGAGTCAGAAAATGTGTTGGTGCCCAGGGAAGCCTGGCTGGGTGTTATGCCCCCTGCAGCCACAGCAGCACAATGGTTAAACCCAGACTCACATTGTTCACTTGGACTGTTCATGTTTTATAGGAAAAGCTGCAGCAAGTCTGTCTGTTGGCAGCATGTCCTGTTGAGCCAATCTTTTACTGGCTCACACGAGCTTTGAGAAACATCCCAGCTCAGTTCAAAATATTGATTACTTTGGAAGTCTTTTAAATATCCTGAAAGCCTTTCTGTTTGTTTAATACTTAACATTGTCTTCCATTTCACGTGATTCATCAAGTATGGAGGGTAAATTTTGCATTTATCTTAGCAGATAACTTAGACAGTGGTATGTGATACGTGGCATTTGGAATTAGAGTCAGATTTTCATTTACTCCAGGACTTTTCCATATGTTTCCTATTAGCAGCTTTGTTCTCAAGCCTCTAGTCTCCCCAGAAAGGAGGGGAAAAAAAGTCTCAACACAAACCCAAAAAACAATGTTAAATTCTAAACATTGAGGAAAACATAGGCTTCAGAACATGGTTTCATTATTTTTAGTTAACCATTGCCTTTATTATCATGTTGCTGTTAAAATCTGATCAAAATGAAATGAAAATATTAATTTCTGTTTGGTTTCTTTTGCCTGTTGCTGTGTGCTGTAGTTTTTCTGGATAAATACTTCTAACTGGGATTTGAATGAATATTGTATATAATTTAATGTTGGGAATTGCTGTCTTCCAGAGATAACAGCAATTGCTTCTTGGGACATAAGTAAATGCTTTTTGAAATTACATTGAATTATGTAAAAATTGCTTAACAGTGAAGTTATATTAGATTTATTGTTCATACCCTGGTTTAGGTGGCTGAAATGTTTTGCCACTTTAGCAAACCAATATGAATGGTTAAAAATCTGCATATCTTAGCTTATACATTTTTTTCTAGTGGTCTGGTCTGAGTAATTTCCCTCACTTTTGGGAAATGCAGGTGCAGGAATTCCTGATGGGATACTCATGTGAAACATTTTTGAAGTTTCTGCTATGTTTAAAATAAGTAGACTTTCCCTTCTTGATTTCTTAAAGAAAGGAATCCTTTTTTTTGGTCACTTATTTCGCTTGATATTTTTTAATCCTCACTGCCAATTATAACTGAATTTGACACAGTGTAGAGGGAAATATTTGTGTCCTTGTTATTAACTTGTGAAAAATAGCAGCTGGGCAGAGGAAAGTGCTCCAGAGAGGTCCTTCAGCTGAGGAAGGGACAGTTACAAACCCTCCTGCTTGAAGTGAGCAGCCAGATGGGAAGAGGGAGCAGAGCTGTTGAGTAACCTCCTGGCAGCCACACAAGTGGTTTGGTGTGAGGTAGAGACCAGCTGGAGGAACCTGAGGCTCGTACGACTCAAATCCGTAGAAATCCAGCATTTGTTCATGGAATAACTTAGGGACAGCAACACTGGGAATGAAGAGGTCATCCTTATCCTTCTAAAGCAGCCCAGGATAGTCTTGGCTGTCTTGCCACAAGGACACGTTGCTGGCTCACCTTCAGCTGGTCCCACGAGACCCCCAAGTCCTTTCCTGCAAAGCTGCTTTCCAGCCATCCAGCATTCACTAGTGCCTGGGGTTATTCCCCCCTAGGTACAGGACTTAGGCTTCTCTTTGCATGAGCTCCTCTTGCCCATTTCTCCAGCAGCACAACCCCAGAGGGTCCTGTCCCCACCCCTTCCACCTTTGTGTCATCAGTGAACTCGCTGAGGGTGACCTGCCCTGTCCTCCAGAGCGTGGTGGGCACTTGGATTCAGTTTGCCTGGTACACTGCATTCCTGCAGGCATTGTGCTGGGCAGAGGAGAAATGCACTGTTAGTACTGGAAAAAGGAAACAAAAAAAAACAGTTTTTCACCTTCTTTAACTTGTTCAGCAGCAAGAGAAAGCAATTAAATAATCTGTAGATTTCATTCATTAGTGTGTGGACAGCCAGTTGATTCTGAACCCATATATCGAACCTATGGAATTGGTGGAATTGGATTTTGTGATGGGTGATTGAGGGTTGCATGGCATAGATATATTTACAAAACTATTCTCTCTAAGTGTCTTTCTTGCAGAGCAAACATCTCAAAATAAAGTGGTGTGATGTGTCAAAGTTTTGGTTTGGTTTGGTTTGGTTTGCTTTTCAGTGTGAATATGAAAGAAATCCTGTTTTATTTAATGTGTGTTTTGATTTACATGGTATGTGCTTGCCACAGCTGATGGTGCAAATTAAAATCATGATTTAATAGTATCTTCTATTTTTTAAACTTTCTGTACCTTATTAGGTTTGCTGTTTTATGTCTTCTAATGCTGCATTATTCCTTGTGTTGCTGTGTTCGAGGTACTGCAGTAAGTATGTTGATATTGAGCAAAGAGACAGGGAGAAGACTTGAAAAGATCAGATTAATTAATCCCTTGGTAAATTAGTGGTGTAGAGCAAGACATAGAAATCAGTGTTTAGAAGTACTCAAATAGTACTTTAGTACTCAAACTGGCCACTCTGCTCAGTATTGGTGGTTAATGGGCACTCACTGTGCAGTAACAGTCTGTTAATTATTCTTTAGGATGCCTTTCCCTTCTATTGGTAACGACAGGCTGCCATCCTCTGGTCAGATTTGTTCACTGTCCTGTAGGGACCTGGCAGGTTTTCAGAAGAGAGAAGCCCATTCAAATTTTAAAAGCTTAGAAGGAATAAATACTAATTTTTTTTTTATTAGAGGAATGTAGTTACTTGTACAAGGAATAAGTAATGAGAGAAGACTGTTAGAAGGGTTTGTAACAAATCTCTTTTTCTCCTTCTTTCCTTTTCCTGTAACGTTTGTGGAGAATGTAAAGGTGGAGTTGATTTCTTGAGAGTTCCTCCCCATCTGCTGATACTGAAGTGCCTTGTTCTGTGGAAAGACCATTGAACTCCAGTGTGTTGTCATTAGTTAATTACTCTTCTGTTAATTGCTTTGCTGTCCATGTTCAGAAACCACTGCTGGGACTCTGCAAGGTGCATTTTATATTGCAGTGTCTGTGTGTCATTGTGACACCCACGTGGGTCTATGCTAAAGGATGCCAAAGGTGCAAAGGATGTTAATTATTAGTTATTATTACCCACAAATACCAGCTGAGGAGTGATAGCTGAAAATAGTGGAGGGGCATTGAACATATTTTTTTCTCATAAGTGACAGACATCCTATCAGTTTATGATGGGATATAGGAAATTACTGTTTTTCTCTAAAAATTACTCCTACAGGAGACAGTTAAGATGAACCACTTGATTGTTCCCTGCTGAAATGCAGAATTGCCAATGTACTTTAAGTCACAGATGAAGTTTTTTAAACTTCCAAGCTGGCTGAATTTGCCCTGAGGATGGTGCAAAGCTGAGCAGTTGATAAAATCCTTTGGAGATAATTTATTAAGTGTGAGGGCAGGAGTAGTATCTTCAGAGTAGTGTTGCAGTTCCTTGGATGAATGTTATCTGTATCCATGGACGCTGACTTAGGAAGGGTTTCTCAGTCTGAATGCAGGTGAAAAGGAAAGAGTGAGAAGGCTGGAGAGTTTTTAAGGATTTGGAAGGATAAGGTCAAGACTATGTGGTCTTCTACCTCTTAGCACTTTGCTGCATTTTCCCAAAGTTTTCTCCTTATCCTGGGACTTCAGCAGTGGACCTAAAATTGGGTGGAGCTCTTAAAAGAGTGACTGTAAAGGATTCATGGGTTTAGAAAGCACTTGGTTACAGGTTCCTGTTGTCCATTGCATAAACCCCAGTTAGATAAGGAATTGTTTACTTTCTCTGTTGTTTTTAAGCCTTGCCATTGAATTAGTGTAGAATAATGTGACACTGTGAGCTTATTCTTTCAGTAAAGCTACAGAATTTGAACCACTTTTTCTGTGCTGTCATTGCTGAAATGATGTAACTAGTATAGCATGACTGTTTAAGAATACATTTAAACCAGAAATTCATATAAATGTAATGATTTTTCTCTTATCTATTCTATTTACTAGCATTGTGCTTGCTCTTTGTGCTTTCAATTGAAGATTTGACTGAAGTCCCACTTATTCAAGGTGAAAACCATTAACTTAGTGCTCTACAGAGTAAATAAAAATTTGGAAATGTTCATCTATTTTTCCTTCTTCACCTTCTTTAGGGTTTACTTTTGCTGCCATGTTGCTACTTGGCCACTCTTTTCCTCTGGAAGTCACTCAGATCCTTTCTGGCTCTTGGTTAGTCTCTGGTTACCTACAAATTTTCTGCCCCATCCTTTATTTGCTTCTTTGATAGTAAACTTTGTAAGCAGTGAACCTTTTGTGGGACATGAAGGATTTCAATTTTTTAGCTAGATAAGAGAGGGCATTTATTTCAAACCCTCACTTTCTTCTTGCACAGTTGGTTGTTGTTGCCAAAGCCTTGTCTCTCTGGGGTTAGGAGCTGGTTTTGTAAGGCAGGTGGCCTGTTAAGGTTGGTATTTGCTAGGGAATGCACTCCTTAGAAATGTCTCCAGAAGGCAGGAATGGAAGGATTCTTGGTGATCTTCAGATTCAGGGTTTTGTGTTTTGTTTAGTGTTTTGTTTTTATTCTGCCTTGAAGTGATGTACAGAATTTCTGTTTGCAAAAATTGTTCCTCAGTGAAAGCCCCCCCTGGTGTGCCCTCCCTCCCCTCTGCACATGGCTTTGGGTCTCAACAGCTTAGTGGTGTTAACAAAATATGAAATACAAGGAGACCAAGCAGATGAAAAAAAAAATCAGATATTAGACTTGATATTTATTGTGTAATGTATTTAGGAAGGTGGTAAAAGGCTTGAGAGATGGCAAAATGATTCATTTCTCTGCAGTATTTTCTTCTACAACTAGTCTGTGCCATTTCCCATAAGTGCTTCAAATACAGTACTGGATTTTTAACTTTGTGCAGAACAGCAGGGATAAATGATCTGCAAGGTATGTAGATTTGGGAAAAGGAAGACCAGAGGAAGTATCCAGGGAAGAGTCAGAAAGGCGCTTCGTTACAACCTCTGAATGTTTTGACATGAGCTGCCACATGATGGATTACACAAATGCAGGTATTCCATAAGTTTATTTAATTTATTTTGAATCCCAATAGCAAATATACACTAAATACATAAAATATCCATTTTATACAGTACTGTCAGTATTGAGAATTCTGTGGCTGCCCTGCACAGGAGGGTCAGGGCAGTGAGTTCCAGCTGCTTGCGGTCGGCACTTGTAAGGGACTTACATTGGGAGGGATTCTAAACCCGTCTGGTGTCAGAATATGGAAGAGGAGAAAATAAACTGAAAAACACGATTACAGTTGTTATAGATAAAAGAAAATGTTTGTGCTGGCCTAAAGGGAGTTTAATAGTCATTCCTATTAAGCTTGAAGCGTATGATAAATCTTGAATCCTACTTTTTAATATTCAGACTGCATCGAATTCTATGGATAGTAAAACATTGAAGGACATTTTCCTCTTAAAGTTGCAAGAGAAAATGATCAAAAACTTTTAAAGGCTTTTTGTCTGTTCATTATATGAAACCTGCCCTTATCTCACTTAATAGATTATAAAAATATATTCTAGCTTAGAGACAGCGACCTGACGATACCATATCTTTTTATTGCATCTTTGCTCATTATCAAAAATGGCACAAGAAGTTGTCCTTGAAGTCTGATAATTTTTTTTTTTGCAATTTTTCTTACAATACTTTGGGAGAGGAAAAGGTCCTTACCATGGAAAAAGTCACTTCTACGTGATTTTTGGAATTTATTTGAAAGAAAGAATATGTCAAAACTATGTGATTTAAGGAAAGAATTTAACATCTACAATAGGAAACATCAAATACAGTTTCCAGTTCCACTTCCAAGAGTTCTTCTGTAAGATATAAAGACTTTCGTTTAAATTATTCAGATGTAGGTTGAACATTGTCAAATAATACAATGGATCCTACTTAACATACCATTTCTAATTAATTACCTCTGACATAGCAAATACTTTGTAAACGGTTAAATAGTGTAAAATCGGCATTTTTGCTGCGAATTTCAAGTATTGTAGAACTGCTTTGGCCAAGTTGCTGTTTGCAGTGCCCGGCTGGGGGGGTCACTTGAGGAAGTTGCCCAGCTGGACGCTGTTCCTGGCTAAGATGCAGCGGAAGGTGGAGGGCTGGACCTCCCAGTACTTGACGGGGTTGTTGAAGAGGCTGATGCCGCTGTACAGAGCCTTCTTCTTCCGCCGGCCCGTCGGGCAGAAATCGTTCACTCCCAGCTTTGCGATGTGGTTGGAATGCAGGAACACCACCTGCAGGACGGGAGCAGCACATACAGGTGTTAGTGTGCAAATGGCATCTCTGGCTGTAAGATCACTTCTATGCAGACCTTGGTAGTAACACGAGTTAAAAATCCGGGTTAAAGGTTTTTTAAAAACCTTCCTCTTGTCTCTCCCACAAAGAAAAGTCGTTGGAATTCTATCAGTGTGTTCTCAGAGTAACTGGATTCTATTCTTAGGGAACTGTGTGCTAAAGTTCAATTTTATGTTCTTTTGTAGTAAGAATTATGATGATGCAGTATTATATTCTCCCAAATCTTCAGGGATTTAATAGATTTAATGATGTAGACTCGAGAACTTGGAGAGATTTGTTGGTATAGTTATAGGAACAGATCAGTCCAATGCTGATGTAGCTTAAATTAGTAAATACACAAGGACTTGTAATAGTAAAGTTTAGAGTTTAAGTGAAATAATGTCCAGTGTCAAAATAATTCTTTGTATATTTAAATTTACGTTACATTGCAAATTGATATTTGCATTGGTTGTTTATATATATGTATATTTATCTATCTAAAAGTATTTTCCTGTACTTCTAAGTGATATGAGAAGCACAAAGAAATGAAATTCAGAGAAAAAAGCTTTTGCCAAATAGCTTATTGTGTGCTCTGTCACTTGTCCATCTCTTCATGTGTCCCCAAGCTTTGTTCTGCTCAGGATCCCAAGGTATATGTCATCTTATAAAATAGATATGAATTTAATTGCTGTTCCAGAATTCAGGAAATAATTGTGTTTTGAAAGTATTTTCTTGCCAAATATATCTAGTTCTGAATACAAATTTTAAAATCTTAACTCATAATTTCATCCTTATAAATAGTTTACTTTGGATTTAAGACTTTTCAGTGTGGGAGTGGAAAAATTTCCACTCTGGGTTGCTAATATGGAAACTATGATAAATCTGTAACAAACTTTCTGGAAACATTTTCTGGGTGTAGCACGTTGTTGTCCTTTTTTTTTTTCCCTAGGAAATATTCTTGCTGTTTGATTTTATATTTATTTCTTTAATAAGCATATGTGATTTTAGGTTTTCCTGGTAGGAGAGTCAAGTCAAAATATATGTGGCAATTAATTATGCTTTTTGGTTGTGACCTAATCAGTGTGGCAGAGTGAAAGTCAAACAACTTGGAATCACTGGAGCTTTCTATTAAATTCAGTGTATGACCTGCAGGTATCTCAGTTCAGGTAATCCAGGAGGAACCTTCTTCAGCTTGTTTTTTTCCAGGTGGATTTCACGGATACTTGGTATGTTGGCAAAACTTCCATTTTCCACATCTTTGATTTTATTATTCCCAAGGCCCAGCCTAGAAATAGTACAAGGAACATTTAATTAAAAACTAATTGAGATTCACAACAGCACTGGAGAGCATTCTTTATTTTTAAAGATTGAAGTACACAGGAGTAAACATAGGGCAAGAAAAGAACGGGGAGAGGATGATGAAATCTTACCTCTGATAGGAAAGAAAACACAACTGAGCCAACAAATATTTTTTACTTCTTAATTTAATCTCCACTTTAAGGAGATTAGCTCTCAGCTGATCTCAGTCTGATGTGAGCAATTGTTCAATTTTGCATGCAGTTTTTCTAATTATAGTGGCAAGAATTTAAATGGTAAATATCATTCAAGCTGCCTGGGAAATAAATCAGACCCTTCTATCAAGCAGTAAAACTACAAAGTATATAGTAGTATACTTTGTAATGCAGTATTACAGAGTAATCCAGTGTACAGTAATACAGAGTGCTGTTCTAAGAAACAGCCAAATAGCAAGTCTTGCAAAGGAAGGGGTTTTTTTAATATATAGCTTATTTCTAAAATGAGAAGGTTTTGATTAAGCAGGACTACCTTCTTTCCTGCATTCAAGTTTTCCTTAGTTAGATTTTTTGCTGTAAGACTCCAGCCTCCATTGCTGGGAAGGTGATTCCAAAGGTGGGGGGACAGGTGGAATTGCTCTTTCTGCCCATCCTGCCATTCCCTTGTTCTCTGTTCTTTAGTGACTTATTCAGAAACTGAACTTGCTATCTGAAGGCAGTTCAATGGTTCTTCTTTGACAGTAGTTTCTGTCACCAAACCCCAAATGCAGAGCTGCTCAGCCGTATTTTCAGAGGTCTTAACTGAGCTTTTAGAGAGAGAACTCCCTTCTCGAGTCCCACATCAGTGATACATTCCTCAGAAACAGGCATTTTTCCTTAAACCCCATCACATTTGGGAACAGTTACCAAATTGTGTCCTTTACCAGCTACTGTGTTTGTGAGAATAAATTTATAAGAATTATAAGAATTTATGATGGTTATATTTTGTGATCAGCTGCTGTTCTTATCCTACTTTTCTATTGCAAACTGTAGGCAAAAATCATGTAATAACAAGGCTAATGTGGTTTCTGGGTTTGTTTGGTTTTTTAAGCTTGGTCTGATTTACAGCAATTCTTACTAAAACACTTAAAACTTTTAATTCTCTTTTCTGCCATTAACAAGAGAAGTCTCAAATCAAGATGCTGCCAGGTGTGACATTTTATCAAATAAAAGCATGGAAGTGTTACCTTTGAAGGTCTTTGTAACGGTTAAAATCCTCAAGTTCAATTCCTGTGATCTTATTGTCATCTAAATGAAGCTCCAGGAGACTGGAGGGCAAATCTGATGGAAAATAAATGCACAGTGTGAGGAAAACGAGCCAATTTATTTTTTATTGGAATATATATTATGTTCCAAACAGCTTCTTTCCTTTGTGTTTAGAATTGGGTGAGGAATCTTGGGGAGGTTGTCTGCATCAAAGAAATGGGGATTAGGTGGTGTTACTATGGCAATTAAAAAAAAATCAACATAATTTGGTTTAAAATAGTAACTTCAAAAGAAAAAAAGGAAGATGTGAAAGTGCATATACTAATTTTAAGATTTTAATTCCAGAATTTGGGTTTTTTCCTGGCTTCCTTTATGACAGCTCTCAGTACTTTCGGTAAACTTGTCAAAGATGTAAATTGTATGTTATGTGCAGTTATCTCAGGGCTAGTAGTCAAACCCCTTCTCCTGTGGAACCAGGGAGAGCTTTTTGAAGACCTGTAATTTTTTGTCCATGGTGTAACAATTGTGCAGTTTCAGCTGCTGGGATCGATCTGGGAGGGACCTTTCGGAATCCTCTCAGCTAAAGGAGATATTTGATTGGCTCTTTCCCATGCCAGAATATTTTTTGTTTCCAAAACCTCCACATTCAGAACTGCCAATGAATGCACCAGTAGGTGGTGAATCTTTCCACCGTATCTTTTTAGGGAAGGCAAAGGAGGATCATCCCGAGTGGGAATTGCTGTTTGCTGCTCTCAGGCTCAGTTTTCCAGCCTCTGTCTAGATGGCAGCCGACACCGAGCCATTCCCGTTCCTCGTGGGCTGGGAGAGCGCTGCTCCCGCTGCCTGCAGTGCTGGAGGAATGAGCTGCTTCCCGGACTGCTTCCCAGCCTGCCGGAATTCCAGCTGGCACTCTCTGGGCTGTGTTTGTTTGTTTGGGCTCTTTCCCAGTTTGCATTCCAGTTCACAGCTCCACGTGCTGCTGGTGTCCGAGTTACACCGGGAAGAGGGAAGAGCACCCCCCTGTCCATTGCAGAGTTTGGGTACATTTTATAAGCTACGTTTTTTTAAATCTTCGTGCCATTATAACACTTGCAGACAGGAGGATGTACAGACTTAGTTTCCACTTGTGGTGAATGAGTTCACTGTGAAATAGTTTGGGTTTGATTTGTTTATCTATCTGACAGACATATTGGACCTCCTGCTGTGTTTCCCCTTCTAGGAGAGTCCTCTACAACAAAGACAAAATTGGAATAATTTTATGGGTTTTTTTGTGCTCAGTGATAGGAGATGGCATTATGATGATACTAGAGGAATGTTTTGGGGTATTTTTGTGTTAGGGAGCAGCCAGGTAGTTTCTGACCTTAAAGTTATCTGAACACTTGGGGTGAGTTGGTTTTGTTTGTTTTGGGTTTTTTTTTTTTAGTGTTCACTTCTACAGGGATGCTTCTGCACACACACACACACACACACACACACACACACACACACACACACACATATATATGTGCCTACAGGAAGAGATTAAATTTAATAAGGAAGAAGTTCTTTATCTGAATGATGAGAAATAAATAAGGGGCTAACATATGGTTTCCCTGTAAGTTAAAGCATGATGTAACATGATATTATGCTTTGTCTCCTCCCTTTTTCTCTTCACTAGTAGTTCTGAGTAGTTGAAAATCATATTAATTTGCAGAAAATGCAGGTGGAGTATTGTACTGAGTTCCTTCAGACTACCTTTTTGTATGTGTCAAGTTAGTGTTTTAATTTATTGCTGCCTCCAAATCACAAGTAAAATAGGAAAGCTAAAGCCTACCTTTAGGAATTGAAGTTAACTTGGCTTCTGCAATTCTTATGTGGTAGATATTTACTCCTTCAAAAGCCCCGGGCTCTATTCCATCATTGTTCAGAGGATTTGCACTCATTTCTGTCCAAGGGGGAAGAAGAAAAGCATTTATGGCTTAGGAATTTTGTGAATTAATTTTATTTGTGACTTCTGATGTTCTAAGCACGAGTCAATGTTTAGCTTTGATTAGCTCTTCTGAGGGGTGGCAGTCCCAGCTCTCAGGGAATTCAGGCTGTTTAACTCGTTTAACTTGGCTTGCAGAGTTACCCAAACCCTGACTTATGTAGCAACTTCACAGAGCATTTAAATTGGGAAAGGTATTTCCCAGAGCTTGGATATCTCTTGGAGAGGAAACTGTACACTGGGCTGAAAATTCTGTATTGTAGAAACCTTTGATAAAGACATTTTGGGGAAAGACATTTCCTGTTCTACTCAATTGGACTTACCTAAAACATGCAGAGACTTCATTCCTTTAAATACATCCCTGGGGATTTTCTTGACCTTGTTAGCATGAATTCTGAGCTCTGCCAACGTTCTGGGCAGATTTGTTGGAATCTCAGTCAGCTGGTTGTGGGACAAGTACAGTCGTCGGAGCCTCTTTGTGGATTGAAAGGCTTTGGGATGGATCTTGGAGATTTTATTGTTGTTCAAAGCCAGTGCCTGGGAGACATGGGAAGAGCAATAGAAAGATCTTTTTATATAGGAAAGTTATGATTATAAATTGGAAGTCATGAATTTGATATATAATTTAGCAATTAAGTGTTTAAAATAGTTTATTTTTCCATCATACCACACTTTAGCACTTTGGGCATTTCAGTTGCTTGTGAAAAACAAAATAGAACCTGAAAGCTGGAACATCATCTGGAAGGTAGAGAAAAACTAGTCAGAACTAACAAGGTGCCAATGGATCATAAGAACTGGCAAAACAATCTGTATTCAGATATTTTAGGGGGTTATATACTTTGTCGTTCCTTAATGCAGACAGATTCTCAAAACTAAGAACTTCATCTTTTATTTCAAGATAACTCAGCAAAATAAAAGTCAGGCTTTTAATCTGTGTTTCTTAGATGTTCATGTCTCTATATGACACCTGAATTTATATGTTATTTGCCATAATTTTCCCACTTCTGTGAATTTAAGTCTCTCTCTTCTGTACTGTGCATTAGTCCTTTTTGGGGCAGTTTTTTGTTCTTCTTTGCTATGTGTTATCAGAGAACTTGTAATGAGTTACTACAGACAATAAAATGTGAGTTATCCAAAATCATTTGCATGTCAAATCACTTCCCTGTATTTGCATACTCAGATATTCATTTTTGTTCCTTTTTTACTTCTTGGAGCTGTTGGTAATTCATCTCCTCTCAGGAATTGTGGGGGGGAAAAATGTAGAGCAAACCAGAATTAATCTTTTTTTCCAGAAAAAAATGAGCCTAGCTTAAGGAAATAAACAGGAAATGCTCCTTCCTAATCCCAGCTGCCCTCTGTGCCTTTGCTAAGTAGACTCCGGGACTCAGCCAGGCTGTACAAAGTAAACTTTGATCTCAGTAAAAATGTTGTTCAGCCTGGCCACAAATGAACTGAGGAGAAGGAGCAAAGCTGCTCAGTTATCACATAATTAAGTGGTGACTGATATGTAATGTGGTGATGGCTGATGGGTTCCAGTGGCTTCCTCAGTCGTTGGAGGTTCGTTCCTGTAAGATCTGTTATACAGAATATAAACCCCTGTTTGTGTGTTTACCCCTCCCTTGGTAAGGCCATTCTGTACCTATGAGACGGGGAATTGGAAACGTTTTGTTGCCAACTATGAATTTATGTGATTCTTCTCTTGCCTGTCCTAGCTTAAACCATAATAATTAACAAGCACATTCATAAACATTTAGATCTGGTAATTTTCACGTCTTGCTCAGAAACCAAATAGGACTGAAAGGATTTGTTTATAGAATCCTGGAATCCCAGAATGGTTTGTTGGAAGGGACCTTAGAGCCCATCCAGTTCCACCTCCCTGCCATGGGCAGGGACCCCTTCCATTATCCCAGATTGCTCCAAGCCCCATCCAACCCGGCCTTGGACATTCCCAGGGATGGGGCAGCCACAGCTTCTCTGGGCAACCTGTGCCAGGGCCTCCCCACCCTCACAGGGAAGAATTTTTCCTTAATGTATTAGGAGTGTTCCTTCTTTTAGTTTATTGTGTGTTTCGTGTCTTTCTAATGGGGAATAGACTGTTGTTAGTTTGCTGTAAATCGTGGGATGGATTTGTCATTTTTACAGTGAAAATTGTAATGTTGTCAATATTTGTTGGTACTGGATCTAGAGTGACTTGTTATAGAAATAAATATTCTAAAGCAGATTTAACTTTCCAGTCCTCTGAGACTCTTGTTTTCTTTCATAATAAAACAGTAACATTGTGTACTGTAAAAATCTGGATTTATCAGTTGCCAGTGATACTTGTTTCCAAGTGTTTCTATGTGCATATGTGAACATGTTAAAAAGTTAGTAGTAAATCCCCTGACTTTGCAGTAATTCAGTGTTGGTCCGTTCTCTGTTCAGGTCAATTGGATTTGTAACAAGTTTCAGTGGTGTATGTGTTAATTTTATGTTCTGTGTTTTTTAAATACCCTCAGACAGCGTCATTCTCGTTCAACTGTGAGAACTTCTGGTGTTTTCCAGCCAAGCAGATAAAAAAGGAGCTCTTGTCTTGCAGCCTTTAAAATGTAAGGAATGTTTGTGTGCATGTTGAGGACTGAAAAATCTTGAGAATCTTTTTGGTGAGATGCATGTGGTACATTTTGTGGGTGTTGTAGGAAGTAGTTCTTACAACTCAAAAGATGTTTGCTTCTCACCATGTGGGAATAGTCAAATACTCAGACATTAGACTGTATTTTTATCTCTACTATTAGAGAAGGAGAATACCATTTGTGTTTTGGAAGTATGGAAATATTTCAGGTTGCTAAATACGATTTCCACCTTGGGAAGTAGCAGCTTACATAGAGTGATGTGAGTCCTCGGAGGTCGTTTTCCTTGACCTCTTTAATTTTGTTGTTCTGAAGGTCGATCATCCGAGTATCTGGCGGGATGTTGCGAGGAATTGATGTCAAACCTATAGAAGTCACATAAACAGAACCATTATGTGCCTGGATGCAAGTGCAAAGAAATTAATGACTAAACAGTAAAGCACAGTAAGATGGTTGACGATTATGATGGGAAAGAAAATAGGAACAGCCATAGAGCAAAGGGTAGAAGGGAATTTTTGGTAATGGGAGGAACTAATGATGTAAGGATGTACCACAAGCGTGTGTGGATAGTTCTGGGAGGAGCTGCTGCTGCCCCTGACCATGACAGCCTGAATAGGGGGTGCTCCTTGCAGGTTCTCTGCAGGTGGGACATAAACTCAGAGCACAGGTTGTCCTGCAGGGAAACTGCTTCAGTCTCTGGAGAAAGGAGCCCTCAGAGGCTCCAGGGCACTGGTTCCCTGTTGGGACCAGGGCAGTGGCTTTCTGGGGTTTGTGCCCAGTGCTGGGCTGCTCCTCTGTACCCCTGCACTGCCCCATCCATCACAGTGCTGGGGTTGCCTGTGGAGCCACACGGTGAAGGGCAGGGCTGAGAGACGTGTTCTTGGTACACGTGGACGAGGGCTGGTCCCCACTGCCAGTCCTTCATTACCAGCAGTATAAATCCCCCAGCCCAGCTCTCTGTTCAGTTACAAACCTGCTGCAGTTCAGGCCATCTGAGATCCTGAATCAGCACAAAAACCTTAGCAGGGGTAGTAACTTCCTTTTCAGTGGAAATGCTGATGCATGAAAGGCTGTGACGTTTATTAGCAATTATTCCATAATTAATAGGTTGCAGTTAAAGATGAAGTCTCTTAATATGTTTTTTTCCTATGTGTGAACTGTAAAGTGGTTTGCAATCTGCAGACCAGATGCAATAACCTCCATTTGCTGCTGTCAGCAAAAGTTTATTTGGATTCCTTAATAATGACACATTTAAAAAAACCCAGCAGTTTCTGTATGGACTCAATGTTCCTAAGCCGTGAGCAGCCCAGGGTGGTGTTAAGGATGGTGGCAGGGCTGCAATGAGAACAAATGGCATTGTCCCTGTGCTCGTGGCAGGACCACGATTGCCTTGAATCATGAGAAAACTTCAATGAGCACTTAATTCAAATTGGAACAATTAATAAGGAATTCCTAGTAGGGACTGGGATGTACCTGCAGCAGTGACAGGAGCAGCTTTGCCTTTGGCTAAAGTGATGAGTACTTGAGTGGAGTGAAGTTTGTGTCCCACTTATGTGCTCACATTAAATGTCCTTGTAGTTTGTTTTAGTTTGTTTTCTTGTCATTTGACCTGTTGCTTTGTAGTTATGAATGAAATACTTCTTTTTTGAGAGAGGGGATCAATAGTTAATGTATTTCAAACAAAATACACAACAAATGTTTGTGCTCCACTGTTTGGATAGAACATCATGCAAGTAAAAAAAACAGTAGAAAGTGTAATATAAAATGTAAATAGAAGCATTTTCCCATTCTGTGGTTGTTCTCTTAGTGGATAAAAAACTGTGCAGGTTATTATGTACTTAACCTGATCAGTGTTCAGTTAAACACTTTTATAGTTATTTGTTACATATTGTAAATGCCTTTCCATTCCATGTTGTTATCCATAGAAGTCATTGCTAATGGAAAGTGGCTGTAGCAGCTTTTTCGTTTTCTAAACTGGTGAACGTGGATTGGGAAAACATTCATGTTGCAAAAAGTGCTGGACACAAATTAGATATGGTTTGCAATCCTAATGGAAAACATGTTAAGCTCCTTTTGAAAATTACTAATACAGGAATACATGAATGTGTGCAATTTATGGAGCTGTAGAATTCATCTTTTAAAAGACAAATCCTCCAAAGGAGAGTCCAGTGGAGAACAGACACAAATTCATTCTTACCTAGGTCAGAGCAGTGGACAACCCTCACATAGCACTGGCATCCAAAGGGGCATGTTGGGAACAGATCAAAAGGAATTAGTGGCATAATGGGTTCGGTGGTTGGAAATAGGGAATTGTCGTCATCGTCATCATCGTCCTCGTCTTCCATGTCTTGGAGCATCATGTTCTTTAGTGTGAAATATGAAGGACCAGTGAGAGATTTGGCAGAGCACAAAGCCAAAAAGAGAAGGAGTGTATATTCTTTCATATCTTCTTAATCAGGACAACCACCCTGGAAAAGGAAAGTAAACAAACGAACAAAAACCCATGAGAATTAGTGAATATTAAAGAGCAAATAGAGGTATTGACCTATTTACTTCACTCAGTGCAACAGTCTCTGGTCCTGAAAAATGATCTCTTGTGAACACTGAGGTTTAGTTAGTGTATGAGGGATGAAGAATATAAAAATAGTCTTTAAATATGAATTATCACCATAAAATTACGTGCAGTAATATTAAGTTAAATTCATTAGAGATTAATGTAATATCAAAGTTTTTAGTTGAGTTTTACAAATAATATCATCATTTGCTTCAAACTTTGAAGTGTAATTTTTGTCGTACACTTTACGAGAACTCAGAATGAAATAAATCCTATTTCTTCTTGATGAAAAAGCATTTTTAATGTGGTACATGGGCATATGTTACGTTGCTTGTAAAAGTGGGAAATACTTGATTACCAGTGCATAAAATGCACTCAGCAAGATACTTCCTAAACACTTGGTATTCGACTCCCTAAACATTTCTAATTAAACTCTTTCTATTCTAATCTGGGAAAACAGTGTTTTCACTCCTGACAACGACTTTTCCCATGTTCCAGTCATCTGTTTATTATTTCCATTGATAGAAGTTCACCTCTGCTTGCAGCACATTTCATAGAATCCTGGAATCACAGAATGGTTTGGGTTGGAGGAGACCTGAAAGATCATCCAGTTCCACCCCCTGGGACACCTTCCACTAGCCCAGGTTGCTCCAAGCCCCATCCAACCTGGCCTTGAACACTTCCAGGGATGGGGCAGCCACAGCTTCTCTGGGCAACCTATACCAGAGCCCCACCACTCTCTGAGTAAAGTATTTCTTCTTGGATCAGTTAAGGCACCTTCCAAGTGGAAAACCCCACATCAAACAGCTACGATTATTTTTTCCTCATGTTCTTGAGAAGAATACACAAATCACGAAGGACTTAAAAATACATTTGTCTTTAGAAAAATAGACAACCATAGAATAGAGTTGGAAGGGAGGATCACTGAGTCCGACTCTTGGCCCTGCACAGGACACCCCCAGCAATCCCACCCTGTCCCTGAGAGCGTTGTCCAAACGCTCCTGGAGCTCTGGCAGCCTTGGTGCTGTGCCCACTGCCCTGGGGAGCCTGGTCAGTGCCCAAACACCCTCTGGGGGAAGAACCTTTTCCTTAGATCCAACCTGACCCTGCCCTGGCACAGCTCCAGCCATTCCCTTGGGCCCTGTCAGTGGTCACCACACAGAACAGATCAGTGCTGCCCCTTGGGAGGATGTTGAAAAGCCCCATGAGCTCTGGCCTCAGTCTCTTCCAGGCTGAACAAACCAAATAACCTCTGACCCAGTCCAGCTATTTATTCAACTTCCTTCTGCTTCTCCCAGTTCTAATTTTACCAGGTTTATTCCAGGCACACTTACTGGGAACACCAGTAGCCCAGTCCTTAACTGCAGTGTAGTGCATTACCTGAGGAATGATGATCAATAGTTCAAAGGTACTGATTTTTTGGGGTATAGGTATTTTCTACATACTCCAGTTTTATTCTAAAGATGATTTTCTTGACCAAATACTCCTACAAAACTAGTCTAGGGGAAAATGAGGATAGTAAGAATTGCCACAGGATGTTTTGCAACTCGGAGAAAATGCTGTAAATTCAGCCCTCAACTTGACATTGTTTCCTTCCAAAGCCCGATTCCAGAAGTCATTTGGATCTGACAATGTGCTCCACAAACCAAGAGGGGCTGCTGTAAATTTTAATGTGTATATCCAGTTTATAAAAATTTTTCTCTTTAGTTTATCGTAGACCTCTTTAGGGAAATGCTAAAAGGATGTCAATTCTTGTCTGATCACCTAATTAAATGCTTGATGATCTATTTATAGCTGAAAAATGGCTTTATGTGGGCATTTTGTCACTGGTCCTCAATTGCAGGAGAAGGAAGGAGTGTGCTGGTGCAGGAGTGTTGACTTGGCTTATTCAAAATTCTGAGATTTTGGTTGTTTTGCTTTTTTCTGTGCAAGGCCTTTTGCTGTTCCTTGGATATGGTTTGTAACAGCATTAAATGCAGTGCACTGCATAGATTGCTGCTGCTGTAACTGTGTCTGTTTGAGGGTGTTTAAAAAGAAAAAACATAAGTGTTCAGATTATATACAAAGAATGCCATGACTTCTTTCCCCCAAATATGTGCCTGAAAACAAGCACAATATACTTTGTAACTTGCAGGTAAGCAACATATAACTCTAAGTTTGATATTTCCATAACATCCAGGTGCCTGCTCTTTCTAGTAATGCCTGTACTTTTATTGATTTACCAATCTCCTGAAGGAATCTTCACATGTGTTTTTCCCGTATATTCTCCTTGATATTCAAAATAACATTCTCTTTCAATGCTCCTAGAAAGAATTTGGTGGTGGTTCTTGCAATCCCAAACAATGTGTGTGCCCTGGAAAGACTCTTTGAATGTAAACAGTGCGGGGGAGAAGGTGTGGAACCTCCCAAGAGAATTGTGGTCACTTCTGGCTGTACACCTTTGGAACATTTGGCCTTTTCAATCTTGCGTTTCAGCTTCAGAAAACAGTTAAAATCTTCAGTACTTTAGTCATACCGTTAATTAGGAGATGAGTTTGAAGACTTTCAGACTTCCAAGTTCTCCTTGTTCTTGGAAAAGTGGTTTGATGACTGAGGTTTCACAGATGGGATCTCAGGCTGGTTTTCTTCCTTGGCTGCTTTGGTATTAAGTGACAAAATTCCTGTGCTTTATTCAGTGATGTTGTACCACTTCCACATGCAGGATATCAAGCTTCATAGCCTGATCATGTCTCAGGACATCTATTTTCCAGGACCCTGCTGGCTTTTATTTGTGAGAGGCACTGGGTGTATAGTTTTACTGTATCTAAAAGATAATCTTGTGCGTGTGTTCCTGAAATGCTCTTTTGGATCTGGTGCTGGGAAGTCTGTCTTAGGAAACAACTTAAAAATCTGTTCCCACGCTTGCATGTGTAGCAAATGGATTCCATATTTCCTTCCAGATATCCAAAAAAACATGATTTCAAACTATTAAAAGATTGAGGCTGTGATTGGAGTAGTGGCCAGTTTGAACTCTTGAAAAACATGTGTTGCTCACAAACAGTTCTAGAACAGTAGTGTTGAAATATGTCACTGATGACACATATTGGCCCTGTGGGTTGAATCTCTTGAAAACAAGTCCCTTTGCAGAAGGAAGCCTAAGTTTTTGTGGGGTTTTTTGGTTTGTTTTTGGTTTTTTTTAAGGAAAGGTTAAAAATCCTTGCTTTGTCTTCCTATTCTGCCATTAGGAAATCCTTATTGGATTTGTAGTTAGGGGTGATAATCAAGCTTGACTCCAGGCTTGCATTGGCCAAAGAACTGCCAAAAAATGGTTCCCAAAGAACAGAGTTTTATGAATGTTTTTAAAATATCTTTTTGTGGCTGAAGTTTTGAGGTTCCCAGTAAACAGATGCTGACATGTCTCTGGAGAAATGCTCTGACTCTGCAGCTCATCTCAAAGAACTTAAACTTTCTGCATGCTTCGACTTCAGGAGGAAGAGAATTAAAAGAAAATGAAAGCCTAAAATCCAAGATCCTGGTGATCTTTCTGGAAATCCTTACATTATTTTATCATGGGAACTTTATGAAATATTATTTCAGAAGGTACAGGTACAGCTGTGCTAATGGTCTCCTGCTGCCACTTGAGAGTGACTCTGCTCCCAGGTTCCTCCAGCTCTTCCACTCAGGCTCTTCACTGAGCTGATTGAACTCACTAAACTGGCATAAAACTCATGTGAGCACCAAAAAAAAAAACCCATCACATTCTTTGTGGGTGAACAAACTGAGTGTGGAGTACCAGAGCCAACACAAAGGAATGGGTGGAACAGCCTAGTTTAGGGGGCTGGAACTTTAAACAGAAAGAGGAGGAAAAAGGAGAGGTGGAACAGCCATTCCTGACATACAACAAGCCTGACAGTTTGTGTTACTTGGACAAAGCCTGGCCTTGTTCATTCTTGATTTTTACAGCCCAGAGCATTGAGTTGAGAAAGATTGTGGTGAATTCAGACTTCATTGCACCTTCTTTATCACAATCCTACTTATCCTTCAGCACAAAAAGCTGCTGAGTAGCACCTTCCCACTGGAACAGGAGCTATCCCGAGGTGAGGTGACTGAATGTGGGCAGTGCACTTCACCTGGAGAGGCGCTGGAAGGCTCACTTGCTGTCCTGAAGTGTGTAACAATCCTAAAATCACTGTACTGAGCATTTGGGACATGCTTATCCTCACTAGTGTGGTCATCTTTACCCAAACTCCTGTTGCCAAACAGCTTGTAGAACTCAGGCACTTTTCATGCTGTTAGTTGTAATGTGTAACTAATTAAATGCAGGATAACTTCACATGATTAAAACCTTTGAGAGATTGTGTGGGAAATTCCCACATAAGTTTGCAATAGTTCTGTGATGTGAAAATTCTACACATGAGTTATGGGAAGAAAAACCCTTTCTGTGAGGACAGGAGTTGTGTATTTAGTGTGGGATGAGTGCATTAAAAAACCCATCAACAAATAAACCTGGATTCCTCAGGAGTTACATGCCAGCCCTGCAGCGTGTGGCATTTGTTGTCTCAGCAGTTACGACACCAAGGAGTTAATACATAGAATTTTAGGACTTAAAAAGACTCTAAATCATATTTAGAAATCTCTTCTGTTACCGGTGTTCGGAGACCAGTTTCCTCTGTCATTGTTTCTGAAAAGGAAATGTTTAAATGACCCAGTGGTGGTCTTTGCAGAGGCAAAGAAAAGTCCCTGTGTTCATTAATAACACAAATCATTGCTCTGTGCACAGATTTTGTCCAAAGAAAGGCAAGACCATTGCTGTTTTGAAATCTATATTTAAAAATAGTTCTGGTTCTATTAGTCATTGTCCCATTCCAGAAATAAAAGGAGTTTATGTTTAACTCTTTGTCTACTCCATTAATTTACTTAAATTGCTTAAGAAAAACAGGAGGAAGTTTTTTTGTTAGTAAGATTACTGAAGAAATGTTTCTGTTGCCAGAAATAGTCCAATATTGAAGTTAAGTAGTGATAATTAATTGGATGTTTACAAAATAAGTGGTGTTTACAGAGTATTTACTTTTTATGGAAAACTGCTTGACTCCTGTTACTGATTATGATCCATGAGCATTTTTAGGTTGTAGTTCATCTACAGTTTACTCTTTCATGGGTTGTTTTTAATTACTTTGCTGATATGTACTTAAAAACCCCTACCAACTTGAATACCAAATTACAGAAAGATAACACAGAATTGTAACTATAAGAACTGCTGTAATTGTAGGGTAGATTTTCACAGATTGTTATAACTGAGAAAAGTTATTGTCAGTTGTAACATCTTTCTGATGAGTCTTTAATAGTTAAATAACTCACTGTAGCTGTTTTTGTTTTGCAGCTCAGATGTGGTACACACAGAATTATTTCAGCTGCAAAGTAAATTTTCATATGTTCCATTAAAAAAAAGTAGTATTTCTAACTGTAAATTACCTGACATTGTTAATCTGCACATAGTGACTGGCAACCTGTTGCTTAACTCTTTACTGCTATTTATATAAAATAGGTATTCAAAGTGGACATACCTTGCAAGTCTGGGAGTTCTTCCAGAAGCTCTGTGATAATCCACCTGAGCTCTGTATGTCCAGTTATTTCATATTAAAAAAAAAAATAGATAAAAAGGAAGTTAGACTGAGTTCTGTGAAATGGAAAGTAAATAAAAAGAAAAAGTCCACTTCCAAACTCCTTGATCCTGCTGGCACCGTGGGTGATACCAGAGTAAAGTGCTGCCTCAGATTAGCCCATCTTAGTACTGAAGGATGATATTAAGACGCCTTGTTACCACTCATATGTTTTTCATCACTGCCTGTATTGGAGCCAAAACTTCTGGCTTAACTCTAGACGTCTAGTGGAAGACTTTATAAAACCTGTAGTTTAATAATAGTTGACATCAGGCCATTGGAAGTACAGTGAGGTCCATTTCAGGTCATTCCCACTGTGGAATTACAATTATTTATGATTTCGTTAGCCATTATTCTTTAAAAAGTGTGACTTGAGTAAAAGTATAAAAGCATAGCCAGTGGCAGAGTAAGCCAGTAGCCTGCAGTGATCAGAATGTTGCCAAAGTTTTCTAAAGTTAGAAAATTAGGACTTTATTGTGTAGTTATGTGTAAATTTTACCTCTGCTTTCAGTTGACAGCTGCCTGGCTGGGAGGGTGATCCAAGAATGTAAACTGTGGAGCAGACTTTTTAGAATATAGTCAATTTCTGTCTCTTGCGTATGGGAAATAAAGCATTTCTTTTATCTGAAACAGACAATATTTGCAGGGTTCTGTGATAAGGATTGAAGTTATGGGCTTAAACCCAAGTCTTTGAGAATTTGCGCTGTTACAAAGTTGTGCTGACGTGCACATCACAATATTTAGAAACTGGGTTATTCTTTGTTTACCTTTTGTAGGCCCTGTTTATGTAAACTTCAGAAATGTCTGACTAATGGAGTCTACCTACAGCAAGTTTCAAAGTCAGTGAAACAGTTTGTGTCTTTAAATTTACAATACATTATATCCAGTTCCGTGCACATCTGACTCCATCTGTTTCTTTAATTAGCTCCTTTCTATGTTAAAAGTCTGGTCTTGCTTTGGAAAAAAAAAAGCCTGGAAAATTTATTTGGGCTTTTTTTCTTTTTTTTTTATTGTCCATGGTGCTGTTTGCAAAAGGCCTGTTCAAATTGCATAATAGTTATTTTGTCTACTGTGATTTTCTTAAGGCAAAAAAAAAAAAAGATAGTATGCCAAACATTAGAACTTTGGTGCTGTGATATCAACCAAGACAAGGCTTGTGTTACCTGCAGCATTCATTGCCTTTGCATGTGTTCCAGCTCCAGTAACACAGATGGATGATGATGATAAAGAGTCTCCCTATCATTTTTCCCAAGGAATAAAATTACAGTTTCAAAAGCAATCACGTTCCCACACAAGAATCTGAAGCATGATCTCAAACTTTCTTGAAATCTCAAATTGCAGATATCTGCCTTCTCTTGCCTTCATGGAGAAACCAAAAGCTTCCCAAGCAAACGCTCCCCTGTGTTTTGAATAGCTCGGTTTGGATGGGTTTATTGAGGAAATTAGTATTAAATTGCTGTTTTAAAAAAGCCTCCAACACTTTCTTGGCTGTTCAATAGAAGAGAGTGGGGCCTGAGGGTCGTAATATAAATGTGCTGGGTTCTTTTTTCTCTTCTTTCAGAAGCAAAGTGTTGAATCAGCAGTTCCAGCTGACCCTGGTTTGCAGCAGCGCTGCCTCTCAATTTTGGATGAATACTCAGGGTTTTTTATGATTATTTTCTCCTTTCGGTTGATTCTGGTGGTAGGAACACATTCCTCTGTGTATAAAGTTTGTCATAGCCAGTTACATAATGAAAGGGATACGCACAGTGGTAGGATCTGGAAAAAATGTTACAACCTTAAAACGGCTTATCCGTGTATTTTGTGTGACATACAGGGTCAATATGGTAGAAATAAATGTTACCTTTATGGACATGCTGGTCTTTAATGAAACTGTTTAATATTTCAAGACTTAGATTTAGTATTTTGATTGGAATATAATCACAATTTCAGACAAAATACCCAGAAATCACATTTTCAGGTCTCCTTTCTACCTTTATTCTGAACTTTAGATGTCACCTCTTGATAGCAATACTAAAAACTAAACTAGGCCAGTGGTTCTGAATCTACTTTATGAGCCTGTTCTTTTATTTTTAATGTCATTAATTTATTTCCAATGTCATAGTGTTTTAATCCATGATGTTGGGGGCTTAATGAAGAGGTAGTAGTCTGAGGGTATTTTCTTTGCAAGCAAATGTCTGTATATATTCCTATGGCACGTTTAAATAACTAAAAATTATATGAGGTCAGACTTTGCTCAGACCTTTTCAGTGATTTCTGTTTCCACCAGTGAAAGAAATGGTTGAAAATTAGAATTCTACCTCACCTTAAAATACCCCCACAACATTTCTGAGTAGTGGAGGTGAATTTCTTAGGCAATGATAGGAGTACATCCAGCACGTTGGGGTTCAGAGTAGTGTCTCACTCTGGTGAAATATGAAATGAAAAAACATTCAGATGATGTTTTATATTGACTTCTTATATTATCTCATCAGTGATATAAAATGCTGTCCCGATTTCTCTATTGAAAATGGCTGTATTTGTGTCCCTCCCTATGTCTGAGGGAGCAAACACGAGCTGCCGTATGTGGCTTGTGCTTACACTGCAATCTCTGTTCTAAGCTGGGCTTGTATATGTTTGTTATTCTAAGGCAAACGAAGCACTTTTTCATTTTCTAGCAGTGTTTATAAATGTGGTTTACATAAAGTGATGAATCTGACATCAACTGCACAATCCTGCCTTGGCCCCTGCCCACCACATTTTAACAACATGACCTATCCCTTTCGTGCTCGCAGCCGGGCCATGTGCTGCGCACTCACATACTTGGGGTTGAGCTCAGTTTTGGCTCTCCCCAAGCTGGACCACACCACTGAGCCAGCTGAGTGGATCAAAACTGCTCCTCAGCTTCTGTAGTTCATCTTGGTTCTTCAGTATTTGTGTGTGGATATATTAAAAAATAATTTTTATTTATTACCATGCACGAATCAACTTTTGCGTGTAAATAGATGAATATTTTTTTGCATGTTTTTGGCAGCTGACTTAGAAACTGCAGCAAAATATAGTTTCATTTTGCAGTCCAAGTCCTCAGTCCCTGATGTTTATTAGCAACACAGCAGTATTGAAGGGCGGGTCAGAGCTGGCAATGTTGAGAGGCTGTGTACAAAAAGAGTTGTAAATTCAAGTGTGCATGTCCATACATCCGTGTGATTGTCCTGGATCATCATGTGTTGTATGGATGCAAGGGTCTGGAATGACTGGAGAGACAAAATAGTTACCTGAAGAAATATCTTATTTTTCCCCCTTGCAGGGAGTTTGTGTTGCCTTTGGACAGTAAGTTGTGTTCTACCTTAGGCTACAGATAAATACAAATTACTCTGTGTGGAAATGCCCATCTCAGAAGTCTCCAGGCAGCTTATTCCCACCTCGATGCTCTTCTCCCTGGTCCTGTAAAAAGTTTTATGCACCAAACTGGATCAGGAAGCTGCTTTGCCTGATAAGTGAAGGTCTTGAAATAGTTTTGGTGTCTCTACATGTCAATTATTGGTCTTGCTCGTGATGCTGCTCACAAGTTTGGATAATGTTAAATGGCATTTGTATGGAATATGGGTATTTATCTGCCTTAGAGACATTGGAAACACCAGACATTCTTTCATGGAAAATCAAACAGTAGTTAAAATGAAAAACTCTGCAATCAGTGCCAAACTACTGAATCACTCCAACAATAAGTTCTAAAAGAAAGTTTTCTGTTCCGGAATAAAAGTTGGACTGAGAACAACATTTCCTCATGGACTATCAAGGATTTACTCTGCCAAAGTTTAACAGTTCTCTAAAAAACCCCAAACCTTGATCACCTGCAAATGCTGATGTTTCCCTTTATTTTAACAAACAGTATGAATAATATGGAAGTGTAAATGAATGCACTTTCTTATACAGTCTTTGGCTGGATTCATATTGTTCAGAACATAAAGGTAATGTTTAAAATGACAACTGTCACCAATTTCCAGTGAGTTATTAGTTTCAAAAAAAAAATAGAAGTGTGGCCTTCAAGTCCTTTGTATTTCAGGAAAAAAACACCTGAAATATTTAAAGTATGTTAGACTGAAAAGATAATTGAATTTTATTTGTTATTACATTTTTTCTTAACTTTACTTTAAATTACAAAAGTAATTTATATTATAGTTAGAAATTTAAAGAGCCAAAAGAAAATTACTTTGATTCAGTTTGTGATAGACTGTTAGAAATGAAAGCAGTAAATATCACATTTTTGAAATAGAGGTACAATTTTTAGGCAAATACTGTGTCCAATGAAGAACCTCGTTCTTTAAATGTTTTCATGTACTTGGAGCATCTCTCTTTTGTAGATGGAAAAAGTAACAAGATTCCTTGGAAGATCTCCAAACACAATTTGTTTGCAAGTTTTGAAACACACAGTTTTTTGCTTTGGAATAATTGAAATTAAAGCATTCAGAATCATTACTAATAAAAAGAAGGATATTATTTCATTGGAGAAGTCATTTCCCTACCTTACTAATTAACCCAGCCTGTGTTTAGATGTGTGTTTTGTCCCTGGGAATTTTGTAGGATGGTCTCATTTGTTTTCCATCATCACAACAGCAGTAACTCTGTCATGCAAGGCTGGGTCTAACCCTAAATACTCCCAGTAAATTAGGACTCTTCTGAAAAAGTCTGTTTTAATTATAGTTAATCACTGCTGTTATGGTTTTAATATTATTTTCTCATAACTATGCTACTATTAAATTATAGATACTATGTAATCTATATTATTTTTTATATTATTTTTAAAAAGCAGTTAATGTTTGCTTTAATTACTTATATACCATAAAGTGGTTTTTTGATTATTTTTTTTTTACCATTCATTTTTTCCCATTTCACCTGGTGGGGAAAACCACAAGTAAGAATGAGAAGAAAAGGAACAAATAGAGAAATTAACAGTAAATTAGGAGAAACCCACAGTTTTTGGTACACTGTAACAAATCCAATAAGGATGCTGTTCAGTCTGTTTTTTCAGCAGTGAAAACATGCTGAGGTTCTGCAGCTCTCCTTCTAGTTCTGCTTACACAGGAAAAAATAAAACCTGTGTGTATGAAGTAACAAACACACTCTTGGTGTCAGTCCCTGTGTGGGACTGTGGTATTCCAAAGGCTGGATCTGCCACAGCCTGGAACTAATGTGTTCCCTTCCCTTAGGGCAGTGAAAGCCTCACCTGCCACGGGCAGGGCTGGGGTGTGGGAGGTGTTAGGGCAGGGCTGACACAAAAAATAATCATGGCACAGCAGAATGGATTCCATGGAAGGGACCTTAAAGCCCATCCAGTTCCACCCCCTGCCATGGGCAGGGACCCCTTCCACTAGCCCAGGTTGCTCCAAGCCCCGTCCAAATTGGCCTTGGACACTCCCAGGGATGGGGCAGCCACAGCTTCTCTGGGCAACCTGTGGCAGGGCCTCCTCACCCTTAGTAAAGTATTTCTTCCTAACATCTAATCTAAATCTCCCCTATTGCAGTTAAAGCCATTCCCCCCATCTGCCCATGTAAAAAGTCACTTTATATCCTTTTTTATGAAAAAGGAAAGAAATAAGAAGATGAAAACTTCTAAACTAAGCTAAAAGGCAATGTAGAAACCCCCAGAGAAGTTCAAGTTCTTGGACAGATATCCTGATGTACCATTTCTAAAGGTATTTGTTTGGAAACACTGGAGTGTGTTAGTTAAGGAGCTTTGTACTGTGGACAGTTTTGCACTGCTTTTTATCATGGACAGAAATTCACTGCATGACAGGAGTTGCTTTTACCACACAGTGGAAATACTTCTGTGAATTGAAAGAAAACATATGTCATAATTGCATATTAACTTGTGCTATGGAAAATGAGATCTTTTTGGTAGGACAATTTATAAAGCAGAGACTATTATTTGCTTCTTGAACACTAATGTTCTACAAAGGGTAATTTCCATGTGGCTTGCCCACAGCACTACGAAGGAGCTTTGAGTTTAGAACATAAACTCACCAATGGATAATTTATTTCGTTAAATAAGCAAACTACAGCTTTGATAATTTCATAGACTCATAGAATCCTAAAACAGTTTGGGCTGGAAGGGACCCTAAAGATCATCCAGTTCCAACCCCCTGCCATGGGCATATGTCAGCATATGATTCATACTATGACTATCATTTTGTTTCATGGGTATTAGAATTTTTGTGTGTTTTCCAATTAACGTAGAAGATCCACACCTCCTCGCATAAAACCATGGGCTGTTCTTTGCTCGGAAGATTGGAAAGGTAAAATAAAGAGTTAATCACTGTTTCTTTCATTTAAGGTTTTACCAGAGGCTCTCAAAATAAATACAGAGTATAGGTAATATGGATTAATTTGAACCCAAATTTTGTCAAGAAATAGAGAGGATAATTATTTTGCCTCTTCCAATGCTAAAACTAAAGAAGTCAGTGGGTGGTAGGTTCAAATCAAAAGGAAATACTTCATCAAACATTCATAGTTGAGCTGTGGAAATGTGCAAGAAAGTGAAGTGGATTTTAATGTTTCATGTAGACCCAAGAAATAATTGGTCTAATTGAAAGAGGAAAAGTCTTGCTTCCTGAATTCTTTGTTATGGGAGCCAAACTGAGCTGGAAAAAAATGGAGAAAGAGTTTTCCCTGGAAGACTGGTAGTGAATAACCTTCACTGAGTAAGTCCAGAACCTCCCTGGAGCAGTCACTTAAAAGGGGGTATGAACCATGAAATGTTTGAGAGGGCCATCAGATTCCCTATGACATTTTTTAAGGAACTGAAAGCATGAGGATAAAACATAATGGCATAGCCAATTTTCAGGGGTTGGGAGAAATTGCTGTGAAAAAAACGTTTAAGTACATTTTAATCCTTTTTCCTAATTTTAATCCTTTAAAAATACCATTACGTAACTCTCTTAGAAGATTCTTGTCTGTGTTGATAGTGTTGCTGAAGATGTAATATTTCCACAGCTGTGTTCAGTATTACTCCTTTGAGAAAAATATCTGTCTTGTGGAAAAAATAAGTCAGCTTTTATGTATTGCTATCATATGAAAAGTTCCCACAGAGAAACATAGATTTGTTTTAGGAATCCTGCATGGAAAACCTATGGATTTCTGTGTATATATTCATAATGCTGCACACTTGGAATGCAAGTTCTTCTCTCTGAATTAACAGATCTGCTTCAAAGTACTTTGTAGAAAACAGTGTATTGTGAGCTGGTCTGAATAACTCAGTTTAGCAAAGATACGTTAATGTAAATAACAGCCTAAGGTTGTGAATCCAAAGTTTGCATTCAGTAACTGTGGAGAGATCTGCATCCTGTACAAAGACTTAAACAAAAGAGATGGGATTTCTACCAAATGACAGTAATTGTTTACTCAGTGGCTGTGGGAAGTTCCTTACATAACAGACTGTTAAAGAAGAAATGGCAAGACAGATGTTTTTTCAAGATTAACATTTTAAATAATGCAACTGTGAATGCTTTAATTTACTTTAATTCTTAAATCTTGAAAAAAACCCCTCCATTTAACGAATGGAGCCAGGATGGCTCAAGCAGGACTGTTCTGGGGAATTCACTCAACTCTTGAGTGTTTGTTCACTTGTAGAGGCTCCAGAGAATGTTTGTGTCCATTGTGATTGGCAAACTCACAGGGAAGGACGTGAAGCACCAGGCAGGAATATCTTCAGCCTTTATGGAGAATGGAATATCTGAGCCTTTGTACCTCCCAGACACCAGGTGATTTATTGAGGGCAGCACAACAGTTGTTGGGCCTTATCATAAATAAGCAATATTGAGGCATCTCCCCCAGTTGCCTTCTCCTGTTAGCCAGCATGTTTTTATCCTCTTGTAGAGAAGAAAATAATGTTTATAAAGGAAGCTGCGGTCTGGGGGAAAGATAAGATCTTTCATTTTTCTTGAGGTTAATATGGCCTTCCAGCTAGTTGTACTGCACAACATTTCTCCAAGCTGAAAAAAATTACAATTTCTGAATATAGAGGTTTGAATTCAATGCCCCAGAAAAACCTTATTGCCCTTAGAAATAAAACTTTCAAGTGAAAACAAGTAAAAATTACTAATTTTAGTCACCAGGCCAGTTAAGTTTTGGGGGTGGCCCCTTGGATTCCCAGGCATAGGCATCAATGAAAGACAGATCTGTAGGAAATACTAAAACCAGAAGCAAAGTTTGATTTGTGAGTGACTGCAATAGAGTGTTTGGGGAGGGGGAGGGGTTCATGTGACAGGACTCAGCTACAACAGCAAGAGGTGAAGTTGTCCAAGTTGTCCTGAGCCCCCAGCCCACCTCAGTGTTCAAAGGAGATTCCCTTTGTATCTTATATTACCCTGGAACACTGCACTGGTGGGAATTTTGACTAGACATGAGTGCAGGGCAGAGGCAGTCGTGTGTAGCTCCAAGGAACTACAGAGCAATGACCAGACTGTGTGTTGGGAAACTTTAGGAGCTGTGTTCACAGGCTGATAAAGGCAGCAAGCACTTCATGAAACGTGGAAGATGCTGCTCTGCACAATTAGGCAGGATGGGGCAGGGCTCTGAGGGGAATGTGTGAGCACAGTTGTCCTGCATCAGGGCAGAGCCCATCCAAGCCAGTCCCCTGTGTTTGACAGTGACCAAAAATAGCCCCCCAGGGAAAGATTTAGTGCTGCTTCTGGTGTTCCTTTGCTTTTGCTTTCCTCGAAGCAAAATAAAGCTGTGGTTTTAGGACAGAGGTTTCATTTAGTTTCGAGATTCACCCTGAAGTAGTTTGGCTTTTTTCTGTCATTCCCAAGGGAGCAGCATGAAGTTGAGTCAGGGCAGGGTCAGGTTGGATCTCAGGAAAAGGTTCTTCCCCCAGAGGGTGTTTGGGCACTGACCAGGCTCCCCAGGGCAGTGGGCACAGCACCAAGGCTGACAGAGCTCCAGGAGTGTTTGGACAACACTCTCAGGGACAGGGTGGGATTGTTGGGGTGTCCTGGCCAGAGCCAGGAGTTGGACTCAATCCTTGTGCATCCCTTTCAACTCAGTCTGTGATTCTGTGATCCTTTTAAGACTGATCAAACATTATCCAGTTGAAATAAGGGCATTTATTGCGTGGAAAAGTTGACACTGCAGTGCTAACAAACCTCTTGGTTTAGTTTTGCTTTACTGGGGTATTTCAGTATCATAAAAGGGATGGTAATTTATCAGCAATTGGTTTTTGGTGTGGGCAAAATGTTCTGTGCAGTACTTGACTATGTAAGTTCTGTCAGGGATGCACAGTGGAGTGTGAATGTGTTCCCAGAGGTAATTTAGTGACCCAGTAGCTGTTGCATCTTCTTCATCTTGCATCATATAAAATGAAATATTTTTATTAAAAGTTCCATTTGATGTTCTCTCTTCACATCTTAAAGTGCAAAGTTAAAAACAGTGTTAAGTCTTTATGGGTCTATCCTGATGGAATTTTAATGGAGAATAGGGTGTCTGTTACCAAGGAACATTACATTTGTAATGAGACTTTGTAACCTGGATATTGGGAATGTTAAACAGTATGTTTCCATTGAATTTCATTATAGCACTTGCACCAAAATCGTTTAAATCACACTTGCAGGCACTGGAGTGGAGCTGCTTGGGTCATGAATTGATATAAAAGTTGTGAGCAGCGTGTTAATTTATTAGGAAAATAAAAAGTGAGATTCATTTTGATCATATGGTCATTTCTTAATGTGGAAAAGGAGATCTGTTTAATACATTTTAGAGGTTTTGAAGTGACGTCTTTGCTACTTTTAGATGGAAAAAGTGTTCCAACATTTTTCCACAATACTTTGGGCTTTGAGACTGTACAGAAGTTGTTGACATCTTTAAATCAGAGCTCTTATTTCACATGTCTGCTGTTTTTTCCTCATTTAAAATGGTTTTGAGTGTGCCAAGAGAAGTAAAATTAAGGCCTTGAAATAGAGAGTTTGGGATTCAATGGTAAGTAGCTGTAAGAGAAGGGTCATGTTACTAAATATGCAATAGCTGCAGGGATCTCTTTTGTTCATTAGGAAACAGGAATGCATGTCTGCTGAATTAGTCAGATATATTATTATAAACTAGTCTTTTTGCATGGATGTTTGTACCTTTTTCACTTTTCAAGAAGACAGTAAGACTGTTGTGCAGGTTTTCTTTCAAGTGAGCGTAGGTTACATGGTTCACTGCTCTTTCTGGTCCACTAAACCTTCAAATGCAGCCAAAACCAGCTTTTAAAGGAAGTGTCCTTAAAAACATAAACTATTTCCAAAGTATTGGCTTCACCTCTGTGGTTGGGATGTTCAACAAGATGGTCAGAATATGGTTCTGACCCCCTTAAAGCGGTGATTTGACCCAAAATTTGGCCTTCCAAAACCTGATGGATAACTTCAGCAAGGAGTGGTGGCATAAAAGGTGCAACACGTGCTGGCATTGCATGTTCAGTGTTGCTTTGACGTTGGTTGCTTGAGGCTGTAAATCCAAAGAGGATATAAGCAGGTCCCTGGGATTACATTTTTAGGTGCCTACACTTCCAAAATGAGTAGAGATTTGGAAGTGTCCTAAAGAAGCTTCCAGAGCATCAGATATTGTATTGAACAATCTGCAGACTTGTTCTCTGCAAACTGCTTCATACAGGAAGTTACCAGAATTATTATTGAGTAAAATTATTTTGGTGGTGTTTGCTTGTATTTCTACTATTTTACTGTCTGTAGTTTTGTCTGAAAATTGTATACGGCGGAAGATAAACATGGTACTTTAATTAGAACATGTTTTCTCTTGAGAGTTTCAACTAGTTAGCACTGGTATTACTGTACAGCAGAAATGATAAACTGTTTATTTTCTTGCTGTGATGCAACTGTTTATAAAGCTGTGGCTTGAGAGAGATCTTCAAAGTTCATTGATTTCTTTCAGTGAAAGCATAACCAAGTTGTTGGTGAAGAAAGGATAAAATCCTGCTTCCCAGTTGTGATTTTTGTTCTTACTGAATGCTAAGGGGTGTTTGCAGTAACATGCATGGTGCATGTTTCAGAGTTGAAATTCAGAAGTTGCATCAGCCCCTCCCTGTAGTGTTTCTGTAACAGAGAATTTACTGGGTGAAGTTCACTTTGTCTTGGGCAAATAGAAAGCAAGTGGTCACACCTTAACTCCTTTTTGGGGTAAAGTTTGAGTGATGTGTTACTTAGTCATGAGGGGATCTCTATTCTTTATTACATTGAAATGGAAAGTGGAGAAGAGTGTGGACTGTGTGCTCAACATTTTTGATGTCTCAGAGATTCTAACAGCCTCAACATGTGGGCATTAATAATTAAAGTCTCACTTCAGGAGGCATTTGGTGCCTTTATTTTTCTGAGTTCTTGGTAGGATTTTTTCATAAGAAAGATCTTTTACCTTGCTTAGAGAAAACATTCCTTCAAATCCAGAGAGCTGCCCAAGCTTCCATGGTAACAACCGTATTTTGTTGGACACCTTTGCAGCTTTTATCTTCCCAGAAATGCATTTCCCTGTGCCCAAAACAACCTTTCAGGCAGATCCTCAGAGCTCTGTCATCTTTTAACGAGTAGAAAAATCCAACTCAAAACCAGTGACAACGTCAGTACCTTTTGTGTGAATCTGGTGATAACCACAGGATGTCATCTGCTACATTTCAGTTTATAATGGGACCTGTGTGAAGGGTTTAGCAAGTCTTGTCAAAATTCTTGTGTGTGATGTGTGAGCCAACAATGCAAGTCAGAACTTGGAAATCTGACAGCCAGAGAGTCTAAAACCCCAAAATTCCTCTTATGCCACAAAGCATTGTGGTTCTGGAATTGCTCTGGCTATTAAATCCTTACCTCAGCTATTCTGGGTCTCTTACTGAGTTTAAAATATCTTACCTGTCATAGTGTCAACATTTACATTATATCCTTGCATTTGTCTGTGGCTGGAGTACAAAAAAGTTTGTATTCAGGTTTCTGCTGTATTGTCAGTAGTTTCCTCTCTGAAATGGTTAAAAAATTCTCTGCAGTCTTAGCAACTTGCAGCTGGTTCTCTCTTGAATTTAGCTGTGAATACAGGTTGCAGCTACTTCTGTGGCTGGAGAACAGGAGAAGTGAGAGTATTGCTGAGTGAACCCCCAAATCCGATTGTGTGTCAAAATTGTTACTCTGGTGGTTTAACAGTTTCTCCCTCAAATCCCATTCCCATCAGGGACTTGAGGCTCTCCCAGTATCTCTCAACTGAGCATCTTCTCAGACTAAAAGATCAAGCAGTGCCAACTCCTGTAAAACTTAGGAATTTTTCAAGGGACCTGCATGACTGAGGTTCAAACAAGTTCTTTCAATTCCACAAGAATATCTGTTGGCTGACTTTTTGCTTCATATTATTTTACAAGACTTCTGAGTCTGGCAATACTTTAACAGAACTATATTCCATTCTCAGTCACAGAATCACAGAATATTCTGAGCTGGAAGAGACCCAAGGATCATCAAGTCCAATCCTCTGGCCTTCTTGAAGTATATTAATATATTAAGTAAAATCACATATCTATATATACATAGTATATTAATATGTTCATATAATATATGAAGTATATTAATTTCCAGTGTAAGCCAGCAAAACTTAATTGTTTGCTCATTTATATTTTAGAGAATAAGCAGTCACTGTAGGGGGTTTGTGTTGAGTTGTCCTTGAGTATTTTTAACCTACTGGTCACCAAATATTCTGTTTGTTCCCATATTTTTCTTGACCAAGAATGGTCAGGTCACTTCACTATGTCTTACTGTGACAAACTGTTTAATGGTGATAATCCCATTTACTTTTTTTATAAAATCCTTTGATTATAAATACGTTATAAAATCACCGTTAAAAAGTGGTGGGAGTTTGTGTAATAAAGCCCATTCCACTTCCAGTGTAGTTAGCAATTTTGAGGAGTGGAGAGATTTAAACTGCTTACATTTGACATATGGAAAAGTTATCCAGGTTTAATTGCCCGTGTATTTCTTAAGTGAGTAAGAACCTATTCATTGCATACCCTTCATCCCTTGGCTTTTCTCTCCTTCTTGGTCTTCTGCCTCTGCTACTGTTGTGTTCTGATTCCAAAATGATTTTCCTTCAGTCTCCCTGTTTCACTGCTGTGGAATTATATTTGCACCATAAACTTTAGGTCATGTCCTGTTACTGAGGGCTTCTGTAGGAACAATTTATCACACTGTGCTTTCAGGTGAGCTTGATATTCATTGTATTTAACCCCCAAAGGAATATTCTTAGACAAATTACTTGCATGGAATTCACTTTTATGACATCTTAATAGTGAAAAAGTATATATTGGAGAAAAAAGTATGTTAATGGTCTCAAGAATTCATCTGTATTTTAGCTGTGTTATCCCCTGCAAATCCAGTGGAGATTTTCTAGTGGGTCTTATGAGTCTGAATGTTTTGATAAGAGAAGAATTCTATTCGAATGAAAAGACTTGCAACAATATATGGTGTTTTATTATATTTATTATAAGACTCCATAAAATATTGTAATACAAGAGGTTGTTTGCTTGGAAATCCCTCCTTGTGTTGATCTGTGTATTCAAAATGCTTAGTAAGGCTTCTGAGAGCTCTGCTCAGCAGTGCTGCAAAGGAAACTGAAGTTGTTAAGAAATAGTCTAAAATCATTCATTTTAATAATTTAGAGTTCTTAGTCTCTCAAAACAGTAGTTGGGAAACTTAAAGGTATTCTACAAAGACAAAGGAGTATTAAGCAAAGTGAAAGGGAATGAAGGAATCAAATGTTGAAAGTGCACAAGAAATGAAAACAAACCACCTAAAACAGGACGTGGTGTGTAAAAACTCAGCCTGTTGGTGTCACCATTCTTTACCAAACTTAGCTGATTACTAAGGCAGGACTTCTGACTGTAGTTTATCAGGAAAAATATCCAAAGCAATGTTTTTCAGAAATCCATACATCTTAGAATTGTTTCTTACAGGAAGTGTGTTATGTTTTGACTCGGTGCAGATCAAGCCCCACTGAGGTCATGGTCTATTTGAGTAAGAGAGAACTTTGAGATACAAGGGTGTGATTTGGTTTTTTCTAATCACAGATGTGAAGCTTCAGAGCAAACAAAACTCAGGTTTTCATACATGCTGTCTACAATATGCTGAGAGGAACGTTTGGAGCCCCTTCCCTGTTAACTGTGTGTGATCGGGACGCTCGGCTGATTACACGGTGTGTCTGTGGGCAGGAGGTGTTGGCATGTGTGGGAAATGCACAGGGAACCTTCAGTTCCAGAGTGAGGGCAGTAAAATTGCAGGTCAGTGGTTAATATGTGCCCTCCGAAGGTTTCACAATGTGCAGTCGCCTCCAGCTTTTATGTGCCTTTAAGAAAACCAGTCCCTGTATGAAACCGTTTCATCCACTGTTCTGATCTGTTCTGAAAAAGCAGTGGTTAGAGAGCACACCTACAGCAGTGAAAAAACAGAGTGCTTTGGAGGTCTTTTTAATTCCTCACAGAACAGCCCAGAGAAAGAGGAAAGTAATTATGTGAAAAATAATGACTGGCCGGTCCCCATTTCCTACCACCAACCTGCTCTTATGAGGAAGGGCTTAGAATCCAAGAAATATGAAAGATGGTAGAATTACTTTCAATTTTTATTGAAATTCTTCTTTAAAAAAAAAATCTTCTACTTCTTATCAAAATTTTGGCTACTTCAGAGAAAGAATATAATATTAAAATCTAGAGTGGGATATTACAAAAGGTTCTTTTCTATGAACCGAGACATTAAAAACATCTTCAAGAGCCAGAACTCTTTCCTAAGGAAATAAATCTGTTTGTAAACACTTGCTCTTTATATCTAAAAAGAAATTAATATTGAATGTGTTCCTGAACTTTCTTTATCTACATTGTCTTTGAGTGGTGATTTATGACTGTCTAGAAGCATTCAAATAACTACTAACTGGATATTTTAAAGTTTTGAGAAAGTCTAGTTAGTCACGTAAGTGGGCAATGTGATCCTAATCCTATACAGTATAAAAATCTAACGAACCAACTATGGTACAAATAGATGGAACCTATCACTGTGAGTTGAAAAATAATTTTAAAAAAAAATATATGCTTAGTTTAAATTAAAAAAATCCACACAGAAATTAATTACTCATTCCTATAACTCATCAGAATCTGTTTTTGAATACAGGAAGTTTTCAGGGTCATCTAAAACAAACAATTTTTCTTTTCTTTTTTTTGCCTTGAAATTTCAGTTGGAAGAGAACTTATCACTGCAATATGTTTCGTAGAAAGTCCAGGAACTGTGTATGTTTTAAGAAATTTCCTTCTTGCATTGCTGGAATTTTCGTAGCTCAAGGACTTTGATCTGTATCACTTTTAAAGCTGATGTTTAAAATATTTTAAAATGTTTTAAATTCGGTTAATCAAATAAGACAAGACCAAGTTGAGCATTTAATTATATTCCTCTTTTCTAAAATCTGATTTTGTGGAGAGCATTTCTGGGGGCACAGTTTGATCTGCTGGGTTTAAACAGAAAAGTTTTAATAGAAACAAAAGTTGACGACATAACCTTAAGCCTCTATTTTTACATTTAATGTTTTTATAATGAAACAATATGAAGAAAAACACTACTACTTTGCTTCAGTATATAATATACAGAATCTTATTTATAGTAGTAGAGCCAAGCAGACCTGTTAGTGGCAGAGAATAAATAAAGCCGTGTTTCTAGAGATGGGGGGGTTGCAGTGCAGAACTGGAGGGGGGTTATTTGCTCCTCTGTGGCTTAAGGACAACACTGCAATAGGATCTGATGCATGAAAACGAGTGTGGGGAGAGCTTTCTCGTGTTGATGTAGTTGTTTTCAAGATGGACATGTTCCAAACGGGAATCTTCATTGTCCTCCTCCTCCTCCTCGCTGTTGTCACGATCATCGTCACCGATGTGAGTCCTGCAGATGCGCTCGGGGGGCACCGTCCTGGGACACGGGGGAGGGATTAGGTTATAATTATTCAAAATAACTCTCAATTTCATCACTTATTTTTGAGTTGCTCTTTATTTAGATATTTGAATATACTAACTTAATAGGAAAATTAAATTTTCTCAATTATATATTTATGGATAACTCTTTTAAAAGTAATTCTTTTTAAAATTCTCTCCTTGCATTGATTTCTTATTTATATCATATACTTCGTTTTCCTGAGGGAAATATTGGCACGGTTGCTGAATGAAAATTTCCCGTATAACACATGGAAGATCCTCTGTCTGTAAATGCTTCGCTTTGCAAACAGCACAGAGGGACTGGAGAGCTCCATAGCTGGGCCTGGCTGGAACCTGCTCTTCCAGTTAGTTTGGAATCCTTTGGGCTTTACTCCAAGAGCACAAAAAGCTGGTGGTTGCTCTGCCTGTCAAAGTGTAGCTGCCCCAGGGGACGTGGCCCAAGCACTTTTACAGCTTAATTTCTTGGAGAGAACTGTTGTGCCGCACCTTTGTGAGCATTTTCAACAACTCTGAGGGAGGGTGAAGTCCCACTTTTATCATATTCAGAAATACTGCAGAGGAAAACTCAGGATTTAGGTCTTCCTTCAGAATATTTTCAAATAAATATTTACTTTAAAGTAGCAAATCCCTAAAGCAAAGGCTGTCTTCTGGCATTTATTTTAATGCCATTAGCCTAACAAAGATTACCTTATTTTGTTGTTGTTCAGCCTCAGAAAACGCAGTTTTCTCATTTCATCAATTCCAAATGGCACAGACTTCAGTTCATTGTGATCCAGAAACAGCTCCCTCAGGGAGCGATATGCTCCAAAAAACGACACCGGGTCTATGCCATCGTCGGTAAGTTTGTTAAAGGACAGGTAGAGATACTCCAGCCCTGGCTTCATGTGGCCAAACACATAACCTGGGATTCTTTCAATCTGGTTTCCTATAAGTACCAAGTGTAGTAAAGATTTTGGCAGGTAGGAGGGAACATGATACAATTTATTGTAAGAGAGATCGATTGATTCCAAGTTCCTGCGTTAAAGGAGAAAAAAAAAAAGGCTGAAAACGCTCTGCCCCAGCGCATTGGTAATGCTTGATGGGATTACAAGGGAACTGAATTTCCAAGGGAAATTTGTTTCTGTTACTGGAACAGAATGCATTATATGGAACATGCTCGTGTGTAATTACTCTGGGAATAGAAGGAATTGAAGTCATGAATTAACAATCAAGCACAATGGTTTTGTTGATGGGAAGAGATCCTCAGTAATGAGGACAGAGGGGGCTGAATGGGGGAACCCCGAGGGACTAATTTGGGTTTGCTGCAAAAACACGTAATGAGCTTGGGACTTCAGTCATCATCCCATTAACGGGGAGTTTTCAACTTTGCTCTAAAGGCCATTTGAAATGGAATTGTTTTGTGAATGAGTCATCCCCACAGTGCTTCACTTCCAAGGATGAGAGATGCTGTCAGTAGTCACAGCGTGGTTGTTCCCAGATCAAGGAATTTGCACATTCAGGGATCAGCTGACAGGGCTGCGGTGCCAGGTGAGGTACCCAGGTACCCTCTGGAGCTTAGCAAATAATTTACCGGGAGGATCAAAAGCAGCAGCATCTTTTACTCCTTACATTCTCATTACTTGCTCTGCTTATATTCTACTCACAGACAATGCATCATATTTACTTTTATGATTTCTAATCTAATGGAAAATAAGGTTAGGACAGTATTAAATTATTTTTAAATTACCTGTGAGATAATTAGATATCAATACCAAATTATCATATAATTCCATGGAGTATTATTTATAATTGATGTTCACTTTTTTAATGGATGGTCAGAAAAAATATTGACTTTCATGTTAATATGATACAGATTTGAGGTAAAATATCTTTTCATTTGACAGCTGACTGCATATCTTCTAGATTATACAAATAAGAAAAAGCAATTAAGACAAATTAGGAAAGGAAAACACACAAATCAAAGGATAATTACAAGTCTAAGTTAAAAATAATGAAGTGCAAATATTTATTTTATTATCTGACTCACTAGTAACAGAGAAAAATAAAATAAATGTCTTTTAAATGATTGCTACTTACTCTTGGTTTATCCAGGCCAAAGGTGCTATCCTGTGCTCTTCTAATTTGTTATGCTTTAGCCCAATGACATTGATGTTTCTCGTGTGGTTAAAGCAAATTTCTGACACTTCTTCAATTTGATTATTTTCAAGATACAACTCCTGTAAGTGCATTTGGGAAGAAAATTTGTGAGATTAAAATATACTGGTTTTCCCGCTCCAAATTCAAAATGTAGCTGTTACGTGCCCTCCACATTTCCTGGGATATCTGCTAATTCCTGAATCTGAACCAGAGGCAGTTTGTAGCTGGAGCGTGACCTTCAGGAACACAATTTTTCAAAGCAGTTGTTTTGTTTTCTCATTTGTCAGAATACAGGTTGCTTTGAAAGGTCAAATAGAAAAAGAATTGTATCTTTTGGGGTCTTTTTGGTTTGTTTGGTTTTTTGGGTTTTGGTTGGTGGTTTTTTTGGTCGGGTGGTTGGGCTTTTTTGGTTGTTTTGTTTTCTTTTTACCTCGAGAGTGGCAGGAAGACCTTGTGGGATAATTCTAAATTTATTTCTTCCCAGTCGCAAATAACAAAGACTTTTCAAAGGATAAAAGGCCAAAGGACTGACATTTGCTTCACTAAGTTTATTTCCTTCTAATTCCAGAGTGACCAAGTTCTTTAAACCTGGGGAGAAAAAGTTGGAATTTCTGTTAGTTAGTGCCATCTTATGTCTCATTAAAATGCACATTTGTAACGTAAAAGTTTTAAACATCACTCAGACGAGTTCACAGCAATGAAAAATGTGGTGAAGGGATTTCATTATCTCATAATCATAGAATTATATTGTTTATAACTTTGTAGAGCTTTGGAGATTGAGCACAGCTTTATTTATAGTTTCCTCTCCCAGTTGGGATGGAAAGGGCGGCAGCTGCAGCCCTTGGATAGTGCTCCCATTTTTCCTGGTTGTGCAGCTGATGTCCAGGGCCCTGTGTGTGTGTGCTGACCTTTGTGCAGCTGCCCAGGGATCCCCAGGGATCCCCATGGGGCTCCAGTCACTGATGGGACAATGGGAATGTTCTCTTCCCTTGGGCTCATGTGCTGAGAGCCCCCAATGGATTATCCTGTTCCTCCTCCTCAGCATCCGAGTGCAGGGCACAGGGAGAATCAATGGGGACCAGTACATGTTACCAGGAAATATTATTTCATAATAAAACATTTCTCATTCACAAATAATCCAAATCACTTCCTTTTCACAGAAGGCTTGTATTGCTCCTCCTGACAGTGCAGTTTGGGGATGTTAAACTAAAAGGCTCCTGCAGCCCTTGGCCTAAGTTTTTCTTAGTCTTTAGATTGCTCCAGAGTGAGCTGTGGCACTAAACTGATCCAGTTTAGATGGGACCCTGTTGGCAAGAGATCAAAGGATAAAAAAGTCCATCAAATTATGACATGCATAGCCCCCTTTCTTTTTTCTTTCTTTTTTTTTTCTATCAACTCATGTTTAACTTGCCTTAGAATGATCATGGTTAACTCCAATTATATTCTACCTTATTTTTCACTCATATCAAATTTCATTCACTTTAATGCAATTTAAAACTAATTAGTATATTTTCACCACACGATGCCATCAGGTCACAGATCAGGAGAGTAGGTATCTTCAACATATTTCAAATCCATCTCTACTTAGTAACCTTAAATATAAACTTCTCTGGGAGAGGAGCAGTTGCATAAGAAGGGAAAATATAATTTTAAAAAACTTCATCATGCAAATGTTTCAGCTTTTGTTGCCTTTTGAAACCAGGGCACACAAAGCCAACAATTACTTTTCTGCCTATATCAAACCAGATGCATTTGGTTAAACACTCTCCTTTTCAAATTCATTTTAAGCTTTTCACATGATCAATATTAGTTTTCTAATTACCTTTTAAGCCATCTTCATCAATGGCATGAAGGTGGTTGTCATTTATTTTTATTTCTTCCAAAGTTGATGGCAGTTCAGAGGGAATATGGACCAGCAGATTTCCATCCAAATACAAACGTTTTAGCTTTTTCAGGATCTTAATCATGGGGATGAAGAAGAAAACTTAGATTATCCAAGTGTAAAATATATAGTTAAATATACAGTGTAATCGTAGTTAAGTTTTTCTTACACGTGTTTTTTTGAAGATTTTCAGCAGCAGTGCACTAGTATCCAGAGTCTAATTAATTGGTTTCTTTCTGCTAAATATAAATAAATGTGCCAGTTAATGCCATGTGTAACTGGAAGGGTTTGACTGGGCACATCAGCTCCCACAGCCATCCAGCATCACTGTTTGCATCATTGCTGCTCCCTGCGAATCCCGTAGGCATTGCCTCACCACAGTACACAGCATTTAGGGGCTCAAAATGCAAACATATATAAGTAATGTGTTTATACTCTTCATTTGTGGGCAAATCGGTGCTTTTCTGTTGGTCAGCAAATTTACTCGGGCAGGACAGCAACTGTTTCAGTAACTGAGCATTTTTATGACTGAAGCCAGCTTGAAAAATTAGTATGAAAAATTATCACAGCTTCATTGTGGTAAATGCACATCAGTGTCATGCTGTGGGGGGCATTTCTTGAAGAGATGGTGGGGGTTTAGCAGTGGGTCCAGAGAAGCCTTTTTTCCTGCAGTTGGGTGTGAACTGTCTGGTGTGATAAAACCTTCACTAAAATTTGTTTCACACTTGAGACACCTTCTGGTCTGTCTTTGGCATCCTCTTTGATTTCATAGGAACTGAAGCCCTTTGAAATCAGCCCAGTCTGTTCCTGTTGCATGGAGGGGGGTGTTAGACACAGTCCTGCAAGAAGGTTGATTGCACGTGGCAGGAAACAAAATTAGAAACACACCGTGATAATCCAATTTGTTGTTTGAATGCCTTTTGTATTCATCTTGCCTGAAAAAGCAAGGCCGTAATGCCTGACTTCCACACCTCAATTACCACCTGTAAATACTTACTTTGGGAGGAATTATTACGGGGTTATTCTGTCTTCAAGTGAGGAATATGTCGGTGCACTTGAGTATCCTGTTGTCACTTAAATTCCCTTGGCAAGGAAAAGTCTGAATATTGAAAGGCTTTGGACTATTTCATGAGAAAGCTGTTCTTTTAATAAGCAGCTGTGCTTGAAAGTTTCTCATTAATGTAATGAGAAAGAGGGTACATAAATTTACAAGTGTTGAACCTGAGTGATCTGGGTGTGTTCAGTGGAATTTGAGCCCTTCGGTGCTGAAATCTCACAATTGCAATTGATGAAATATCAAAAAATTGTCTATCTTGTTGTTTACCATTTAATACTTGGTGAATGTAATTTATAAATTCCTAGATATTCTTGATTATAATGAGAAATTTATTGGAGTAGCCAGGTTTAACTGTATTGTAATTACAGAATGGTTACTTGTAAGAGGTGCAAACTGGCTTAGATCCATAAACTGAAAAGCAGGAAAGACATTCCTTTAAAGCAGTAATTAGTGAGAGGATCATAGAAGAGTTAAGCTTTCTTACTTTGAATGCTTTTGGACCTATGCCAGGAGAGGTAATATTATTTTTACTCAGATCAATCCATTCCAAGTTAGGTATCCCATTGAATGCTTCATCTGAGATAGTGGTGATGCTGTTTCCTAGGGCAGAATTCAGGAAAAAAGTTTGAGTTATGAAATACAGTCTGCATCTGAGTTGTGTAGTATGGTACATGGAAAATATGTTACAGAAATAGTTGTGTACAGTAATCATGTGGAGATATGTTCATAAAACATTGGTAAGCAAATCTGGCATTTTTAATTTATTGTTTTGGAGGCTTTGCTGTAAAATTCAATCCAATACATTTTTATGATAGGGAGCAAAAAAGTATTACAGTTCTGTTGACTGTATTTGAGTATGAATAATGTTATGGAAGTCATGCAAAGTAGACCCGTAAATTACCTGTAAGGTCTAAACTTGTCAGATCTGGATCTGAGATTGGTGGTATTTGTGTAAGTTTGGCATTAATGCAGCTTACTGTGGTGTCTGAGGTGGAACATGCAGATGGCAAAGGAGGAGCTTCCACGGGTGGAACAGGAATTGGGAAATGAGATGGAATTCGGAAAGGACCATCATCTTCCTCACTGTCAGAATGCAGTTCTTCTTCTGCAGCTCCTGTTCTTGTGCTGGGCCTCTTTCCTCTGCGATGGCCTTTGTGCTTCTGGCGATTCCTTTTGCCTTTCCTTTTTCTTTTCTTTTCACCCTTTCTGTGACCCTCCTTAATCTCTGTCACTTCTGTTTGAAGCAGTTCATCCTTTCCAGTCTGAGTTCGTGCTGATGGCAAGACATTGGTGATATCAAGGTCACTGGGTTCTGGAGAGTCTCCAGACAACTCACTTATGTCATCCAGTGAAATAATACTTGAATTCAAAGAGGAGCCTGAGCAGAGCAATGAGAACATAAAAAAACAAACCAAAACAACACAAAAGAGTCTGGTAAGAAACTAAAATTTTAGTGTGCCCCACATATAGTAAATATATAATGGCTATAGAATAGGATTCCTCTTAGAATATGGTTTGAAAAAATGAAAATATGGTCTTAGATTGCTGCTTGACAAAAGAGAAATCCTTTACGGAGAAATGGTTGAGCACTACAGAACAGTTTGTACACAGGTGTGATTTATGGCAGCTCCAGAAAGAAAGTGGGAAAATTAATATAGCCTTCATTATCTTCCTTTCTGACCTATTATTAGTTAGTTTTTTGTGTTGAGGGAGGTGTCTAAAGAGAAAAAATAGTATGTCTGGGTGAGGGAGGTAATTTGGATAAAATTCACAAAGGTTAAGGCTTGTTCTCTGCAAGGGAATGTCAGGTGGGGAGTTGGCTGCAGGTGGGGATCTCACCAGGGAGATGCATTAACTCCATTACCAAAATGCAGTTTTTACTTGCATAATAGGGCAATTCTAATAAAAGGAGTTTAGTTGTTTCGATCAACATGACTTCTAGTTCTTCAGTTAATTCCTGTGGTGTCTCATCTCACAGTATTTCAGTGTCACATGCACACACACACAAGGCTAAATAACATTATTATGGTAAGAGCAGGTTGAGTTCAGTACTTTGCAGACATAAGATACTGGGAGTGAGGGGAAGAAATCACATTTCATCTTCATCTCCTCCATTCCTTTTCTTTTCAAAATTACTAATTTTATTTAAATGTTGCTAGAGAAGCAAGATCATAGTTCTGTTGCTCCTCTTGCAAGTTAACTTTCTTATCTTGATTTATATCAAATAGCTGCATGTTTTTACACTCCTGGCAAAGATTGACCAGTCTGTGTATCTAATACATTAACAATGGCCAGTGGTTATTGATTAATGTGTTCCATACCAGGATCAGAGCACACTGGGCAGCATTCCCCTTCGGGTATGATGGTGTGGGGACATTTCAAGGGGTGGCACATGGTGGTGTCACAAATCACCTCTCCCTGGGAGCAGAGACAGGTGACGCAGGGCCTGGGAGACCAGACGGCTTTGTCGAACATAATCATCCCGTTGGCTGAGCACTGCCCCTTCTTCCCTAGGGACAGAACACCAGGAACTGGGGTTAAACAGCTTCAACTGAAAGCAAACCAACAGTGTTCATTTAAAACTTTGGAAAGAAGCACTGCCACTGAGGGGCTTTTGCCCCTTAGCAGAAATCACAGATCACTATGGAAGTTGTGCACAGATACAGTTGAGAAAGAAGCTAGTTTTCCTTGTAGTTAAAATATGTCATGCAGGACTTGAATATTTTTACAGCCCTCCTTCTGTTTCTCTGTTGTTCACTAGACATCTTTTCTAATACCTTGCACATTAAACAAGAAAGTTTTGTTAAGGCTCTGTGGAACCAGGAAAGTAACAATATTTAAGTTATAGTGACTCTTCATAGGCTTGATGGAAGTCAGGTCCATTCTGTGGTGACTGATGGGATGGCAAACATCTCCCCTTCCCTGTAATTTCCTTTATTTGAAAAAACCCTGTTTACTAGGAAAGTAGCAAACTAAAACAACTTGTGCTAATAAATACTGCCTCCAAAGTTTCTGGGCATTAATCTACAAAAAAAGATATTTCCCCAGGTTACCAGTTGAAATTTTCAGAAAGAAACGTAGATTCCTTTTGTAAGCTCTACCCAGATATTCAGTAGGCAAGACATTTGGAGGTGTAAAGACTTGGGAAGGAAACTAATCCCAGTCCCTTTCCTTCCAGTGATGGAGTTTACTCAGCAAAGGTTTCCCTGGGCAGGATAAACATTGCACTTTAGCATAATGCTTTTCTTTTTGGTGTTTTGAGAAAAGGAAAGCCAAGGCTGAGATTCTTCATCCCATGTAGATCTCCCTATTTTTGAGTGCACCTCTAAATGTGGTGAGAATCTGAACTCCCTGCCTACCTTCCTTTTCCTCTGTAATTAACCTGAGAATGCATTGCTGAAGTGTTGTTTCAAGCTGAAAAACCATTTCTAAGTTACTTTTTACTTCCCTGCATATAAAGAAAAAAAATTTCCTGTTTTCCTGTTCAGTTTGACTTTCTCCTTCTGATGAAGGCTGTATAATGCAGTGGAAAAACCTTATCTCATCTGAATTTGCATGCCAAGTGTATCATTTGTGATACACTAATTGTCTTTGAAGGGGTTGTTTGCAGGGTTTGTTTTCCCACACTCCACCCTAGTCCTCAATTTTAAGAAGAGTACTCAGGATAGCCTCAACATGTCCTTGAAAGATTATTGTAAATATTAGGTTTGAAGTGTCTGTGGAATTAATATTTGTCTCAAAATGAGGCATTTTGCAAAGTCCTTCAAGGCAGTCATACTGTCACCTTCATAACAAAGGTCTTCTTTTGCCCTTCTATTTAAAGACCATGGGATATGAACCTGTTTCTAGAATAAAAATTAATTATCAGAATTATCCAGTTTGGATGTTCCTCAATATTTTGTATATATTTAAAAATGCTTCTATTTAAGTTACTCTCAGGATGGAAAAAGCGAGAAATTAATGTTTTGAACAGTTGCATCTTGTTTTTTTCAGGGGTCTGGGATATCTGTACCTCATTTCAGCCACGTAAAGTTGTGCTCTAATCAACTGAAACCACGTTAAGTGGAGGAGGAGAGGCCCAGGCCAAGTGTTAGTTGGCTCTGAGTCCCTTGTCACTCTACCCAGGTATCTGTAATCCAGCTGTTTGCTGGATCCTGACTTCTGGTTTTTATGTGCTTGCCAGGAAGCCACAATTTTTCTTTTAAATAATCTCCAAAGGAAACACAAAATGAACGCTGCACTTTCTCATGTTAGACAATAAAACATCAGCTGTTCCAGAGGAGCATGATCTGGCTCGAGGAGGAAATTCTTCTGTGCTTCCTAAAATTCTTTAGGTTGTTTTAGCTACCAGACTGCATCTGAAGTTGGTGCAAATCTGTCTGAATAAGCATAAAGATATGAGTTATCAGGCTTGGCCTCTGTAGGCTTCTGTAACAATTTATCTTGTTTTCTGTGGCCATGGGAGTTGCTTTGTCTGGCAGGACACGTGTGTGCTCAGAGGCAAAGAGGGACCTTGTGGTGCATTGCAGAACTGCTCTGTGGAACTGTGGAATTCACATAAAACCCTTGTGGGACAGAATAAAGGCTGGGCTGAGACGCTCCTTAAATATCCTGGCCCCTGAGTAACTTTACAGGGTGGTACAGGGAGAAGTGGGGATCAAGAGGTGTTAGAAATAGTGCAACAGTGAACATCCTATCAACATCCTCTGCTCAATGGACAGGCTGCCAAGGACAAACAAGTGCAAATGTTGTGGTGAACTGTTTGATTTCATTTAAATACTCACATGATGTTTACCTGGAGGAAGGAGATATGTCTGGTTACTGTAAAACCTTCATTTAACTGTTAATTTTCATTCTGCATAAATCTGTAAATTGGTGGGATTTTTTTCTTTTTAGGCTACTAAGAGCAAAACAAGTAGCTAGGATAGTTGATATTGAGGTTTGGATTGCATTTTCTTCTATTCTGGAGCATGATTACTAATAGTGTTCTATTATTTAATAGGCTCTGTTTTTTCCAAATCTGACATGAACTTGAAAAAATTTTGAACTTTAAAAAGCTAGACTAAAAAATACCTTGTGGTTCAAGTCTTTGGCAGATGTGCACAGGACTTTTAACCTTTGGAAATATGGTGTAAATTCAGCTTGAAGTTCCAAATAAAATGAGTTCAGTGGTTTTAGCTCAGCTTTTGGATGCAAATCCAGATAGAGAGAAACAAGTGGGGTGGGGAGGGGGAAGAGCTGTGCATTATTTCAGCATGACTGATGGCCCTGACAGAGACACTGGAATATCTTACATGAAGTGTGTGCTACTTATGTGGTATTTTCCTCTGTTTAACTTTAAAAATATTTTTAAATTGAAGGTTTGACATTAGTAATATGTATAATATTGTAATACACACTGGAAATGCCACAGTCAGGAGTTTTACCAGTTTGGCCATTAAAATCCCTGACTTTAAAGGACTTCATTTCAAACGGTTCAGCCGTTCTGGAAGTGAGGACTCACAACAAATAGTAATTATTAAGAAAATGTGGCTGAAATGTGTTTGGCCATTTGAGACCTATTAACCTGGTGGACAGGCCTCTTGTGAGACTCACTGAAAGGCTTAACTTTGTGCTTATAAGATAGGTTATTACCACTTTATGCAGATTAGTGGTTATCAGGACATTCTACTTTTTTTCCATAAAGTTCATTAAATTGCATATGATGGTTTCACTTATTGTGTGATCTCCTGGTGCTGGAATGGAAATATCCATGTGTTTATCTTTATTAGTTGTAGAGTGGACACAGCCTTGTAATGAGTCCTCACAAAATCCCATTGTCTTTCTTTTCTTCAACCCTCAAACTTCCTTCTATGAAAAGAAGTGTTGAACATCTCAGTAATTTTCACTTGGTTAATAACTGTGGTTTCAAAATTGAGAAGTACTGATAGTGGTGTTCAGAAATTGTTATTTTCAGAAGGGATCACTGGCTGTTAAACCTAATTTCCTGCTTTGTGAGTCATAATTTCCCATTTGTGACATTGAACATAAAATCACAACATCCTAGAGCAAGAGTTCTGACTTTTTTGTTGCACTAAGAACCAAAGAGACACTTAGCAACTATCAGTTCTCAATCCCTGACTAGTTTTGTATTCTTTGAGGAGATTTAGAGAGGCCTGACACAATTACCAAGACGGGTTTCAGTAAAGATCAATGAAATTATACTTTTTGCCTTTTTGTTTTTTTAAGGCATCAAATCCTCTTCCCTACCTCTCCTTCAAAAACCATAAAATATATATTAGTGCAGCAATGTGAGAACCTCTAGATCACCAAAAAGGCAAGTTTGATATAAATCATACTGTTGAACTTCTCTTAAGTAATTTGGGTTCTCAGTATAGATGGAGTGATCTTGTGTTGAATGATTGGGGGTTTTCTCTCAGCTCAGTTTTCTAATGCAGATTTCATATTGCAACTCTTGCTGTGTGTTATTAAGTTATTTACAAAGTAAAGAATTACTCTTGAAATATTGCATGTAGACATGGTTTGAGTGCTGCCTATCAAAAATACAACAACAAAAAATAATAGAACTTAAATTCATTTTAATTAACACTGGTGTTATTGGTATTAATTCCTCAGTGAAGTGTTAGTTGACTTAGGAGATATGTCGAGCAATAAATTCTTCAAAGTGGTCTTCAAGCTTGTTACACATTTGAAGTTATCAAAATATCCCAACAAATTTTTTATTAGATAAGATCAAACTATAATGCAAAAAAATTGTGGAAAATATTAGTTACCTGGCAAAGCAGGATTCAACTAAAAAGCCTCATATGCCAAACCACAAAATTACTGTGAAAGGCCACAGGTCTTTAAAGAGTTTATATGTAAAATCAAGAGAAAAATGAGCCCACCCTGAGCAGCAGAGGGGCTTTGTTCTTACCTGGCAGGACACTGTAACTGGACTCGTGTTCCCCCAACCCTATGAGAGAGTCAAACACTCCCATGACGCTGTCATCGATATTAATGAGGGGTATCCCGGGCACAGCGGGCTCTGGGAGCTCCATCCTTGGCTGCCTCGGGATCCTGTGCCCTGTCGGGGAGCCCCTTCCCAGGCCTCGGTGGTGCATCCTCCTCCTCTGCCTCCCGGGAAGGGCACTGGCTGCACTGGGACAAAAATCAACACCCAGGGAGACGAGCAGGAAATAACAGAGCAGTGGTGTCACCTGCATGGCCTCGTGTGCCCCAGAGAGTATCCTGGAATGGGAAAGGAGAGGAAAATTAGATACCTGCAGAGCTTTCAGGACTGTGGCAGTCATAGGGCACTTCTCAGAGCAGGTGGAGCGATGCATGGGAGGTATAACCAAGCTTCCCCTTGGGAAGAAATTGCCCTGTGAGGCCTGAAGTAACTAACCTGAATTTAGTGGTTCTCTGCCCTCACGGGCAATAGTCAAACTCAAATAGGTGCTGGCTTTGGGGTTGCATTTGAAGAGGTGGTTTGGATTTGCAGGGCCAGCAGGCATTTGCAATTCCATAGTTGTTACTGCTCTCAGCAATGGAGCTCTTGGGAATTCTGTAAGGTGTTCCTTCCCTTTTTTTGATTGCTAATATTTCTTCCAGATTGTTGTAACTTCTGAACATGGGAATGGCAAAGTAACAGAAAAATGCCCTATTTATTTCTGATGTGGTGTCCCAAATGCTTTTGGTTTGGCATTTCTGTGTAAGGGATTTTTCATCATAGATGAAGAGATGCCTTCCATTTCTGACCATCCTCTTCTCCAACAGGATCTGTTTGGTTTTGCAGAGGAGACCTTTGGGAAGTTTGGTCACAATAGTGCTATTCCCCCATTTTTATTAAGCATAGGCAATCCAAAAAGGTTGATCTATAGTGGGTTGTGCTCTGCATTTACTTTTTAAGAAAATCAAAACAATTGTGTATCTCGAGCCTTCTTATGCTCGTGACAGAAAAATTACATTTACTGTCACCAATAGGTGGCATTCCAAAACAGAGCAGCCAGCATTCAGGAGTGTGCAGAGGAAGCATATCCAGCAGGGGATTTGCTACACCAGTGTGGAAATAGGACCCTTCATGTCCAAGGTTATCAATGATTTGTCAAAGCTCTTGGCCTGTGGCAGCAGAGACAGAAAACACTCGTGTTCTTGTGGTGGTGAGAATTAGTGAAGAACCTGAGACTTGGAGCACTTAATCTTTGTGGCCAAGACAAGGCTTAGAGCATGTCCATGGTTCTTCTCTAAGGAGGCCTTGAGGGGATTAAAAAATGCTTTTTCCTAATGTTCATGGGTCTGACTTTATATGTCAACTTTATATTTTATAAATACGAGATAGTTTCATTTCAGGAGCTTGAACTGTGGTTTTGCCTGCATCAGATTTTGTTAAAAAGCTTGTTCATCTTGGTATTTATATAATAGATCAAGTTTTTGGTACAACTTGTGGTTTATGCCTAGCTGTTCTTTAACGTAAGACACACGATTGATTGCATATTTTTCATGCTTTCCACGGGATAATTCTCATATTTTTTTTATTCTCACATTTTAAAATGGGAAATTGGGAGGAAATAAGCTGAAGACAGTATGCATTTTACTTTTTAATATTGTAGTTTCTGTGCTCAACTATTTTGGCTTTAAAATGTTATAGCAAATCTAGATATTAATTTGCAGAATTTGAAGTTAATGTTTTTGTTTCCATATAAAGGGGATTTGAAATGCAAATGTCTCACACAAATCCTCACAGCATCTCATGTAAGGACAGGGTTCTGAAATGAATCCAGGCTTCAGTTTGCTGCTTGCTACCCATCAGAAATCAATCATTCCAAAATGCCAGATAGACTCTATACTGGGCTTTTATTTACAGAAATCACTGTTAATTAACATATCAAATAGATGCAGGAGCTTGTGCTCTGCATTGAAAATGCCTGTTCTTGTTCAGAAAGTGCTTATTTCTGAGCACCTCAGGACAAATGACCTCATGCTTTGGTTTCTGACTTACTTGGTAATGACAGGCTATAAAATTACACAGTAAACTTGTGTTCCACAGCTTTGGCTGACACACACAAAGAGCCCTTGGGGAAAAGGGAATGTAAAAAGAAAAGTCTTGGACATGTGTGTTCATTCTGTCGAGTTACTGACATCTTAATTATGGGCACATTTTTCTAGGATACTTTATAATTACACTGTAGTTACAATGCTGCTACATTACAGTTGGGCTTTTTTAACGTTTAACCATTTCTTCCTGTCACCAGAGGCACATAATGGCATGACTGAAATACTTTCCCATTCTCCATGTATTTTTAGAAGTCAGGAATAATATAGGGTGAATTACATTATATTTACTGTACAGAAGACGTTTTGCTATGAACTTCAATAAAAGGTAAAATTCTATAGTAAATCAAATTATCTTAAAGTGACACATCTTTTTATAAAATACTTTATAAGTACGAGTAAAAAAACCCCAAAAAGAAAACAACAGAAAATGCATACCATACCCTCCCAAATAATATGTCTTTATAAACTCATCCTGTTCATATATGTGAGTTTATATGCTGTGTTTTCACACCAATTTAACTCTTCAACAGTGAAAGCTTAATATTGCTACTTTCAGCCAAATAATGTTCTTTGCATGCAAAATACTGGGCTACTGAGTTTCTTTCTTTGGCTTATTTAACGATTGTTGTCTCACATTTTAAGGCCCAAACTGTGAAAGCCTTAAGGGCACCGGGCCTTTCCTGGCCGTGACTGGGATTCTCGGATCATCTATCAGGAATTTATATTTAGTACACAGGCAGCTAACTTTTGATTTGGGGAAAATTCAGCCTATTCAACTTAGGATTTTTGTAATAAATGATTACATAGTAAAATAAAATTATAGGTAGCCAATAGAATGAATTTATGATATGTTTGTGTTGCCAGATCCTCTCAACATGGCTGCATTGCTATACTTTTTTTTAATTTTACCCCAAATGTTTAATCAGGCACAGTATGTGAAGGCATCTTTATTATCTTTTTTACCATGTGTTCAGTAGTTTGTAGCTTTCAAAATGTTTATCTTCAGTAAGTTCAGTATCTGTCATTTTGCTGTTCTGTTCATGGAAATAGTTAATTTCTAAAGGAGAGACCCTTTAGAAATCCCAGAGTATCAGAATTTATTAAATAATCTATTTTTATCTATTCAGTCGAAATTCAAACGTTTCTAAGATGTCAGCATTATTTCTCATGACACACAGGGGTTAAAGTGCTTTACCAAGATTTTTCACGTACTCTTTAAATTTATTGCATAGAAATGAGTTACATTTAGCCAAAAACTAATCGCACTTTCCATTAAAGTTGGATGTGCGTGGCAAACATTAACACAGAACAAGCAGATCAACGGGTACTGCACACTACATCCAGAAAAGCATTTATGTCCAGTACAGCTAAATATAGCTCACGTTATTTCACACATATTTGCAAAGTTAACATGAAGTTTAAGCCATTCAACACCATGCTTTAAGCAGTAATTTAAAATGTAAAACATTTTACCTTGTAATCTAACCTAACAGCAGATTCTGCTTGCTGTCATTTAGTCTCCCGCTGCAAATGAAACAGAACCACAGTGATATCTTTAAAACAAACAGAGAAACGGTTGGGATTGTTGAAACATGTGAGATGATTCCTTTAGTTTGGTCTGGAATAGCTCCTTTCCCTGGGGGCAAACGCTGCTCGTTTCTTTGTGCAGAGGATCAGCTCGTGCCGGTGCTCAGAACACTCAAACCTCACTCAAGGCAAAGGAAAAGCAGCACAATGTGCTCGGTCCGGAGGCTGACAAGGCACAGCTGGGAATCCTCTGCCAGCACTTACAGTTGCATAAGGAACAGGAAAGTGGAGTGTTTTCAAAAGAAACAAAACAAAAAAATGTGTATTTTATTCTGTTCTGGTTTATGGATTTAGAACTTTAGTTTCCAAGTGGTATGGCTTTAATGTAGATTTATTTAAAAGAGTAAGATACAATACATTTTGGCAAACGTAGCCTTAACATAAAGACAAATATTAAAGTTAGAACTTTTTTCTTCAATTCATATTTTCTTAATCCACTCCTGCCCTTCAAGCCTGTAATCTAGAAGCAGCAAACCTTTTTGTTGAAGCTTTAGCATGGAAAATGTTTCTTTTGTCGACTTACAGCAATGATTTCACCATAAGTTGTAGCTTATGCATGGAAAATAAAATGACCAAAGCACTTTCCCTTCATTTTTTTTTCCTTTGTAAGGCTAATTACATCCTGAAACATGATACTGAAGCACAGCTCTGCAGAGCTGCAGTGAAGTTAGGAATCCAAGTAGGAGAAGTGAGCGTGAGGGAAGGGAGGGAATAATGGTAATAATGGTACGTTACCACAGGTCCTTGGTGTGCCAGCAGAGCCTTTTCCTGCATCCCCAGATATCGCGTCTGCAGAGCGTCCGGGTGGGATGAGTGGGATGGTGGGTCTGCTGAGCTTCAGAAATGACAAATTTACCTGGGAGGCAGAGTTGTCTGAGCTCTTCTGACATTAAAAATTTGTCGTTTGGTTGAACTCACGCTCTGAGGAATATTTAGACAGATAGTCATGGACTGGTATAACCATTGAGTTGACCATAATTGTTGGCAATATGTGGTGGAAAGATACTGGGAAAACACATTGTCTCTTAAAATAGTCATTCACTTCCTACTGTGCTCTGCTGTGCAAAGGCAAAAGAAGGAATATTAAACTTCTGTAGTTTATCTGGAGCTGTTTAAAAGGAATGGAGACAGTCACACTTAACAAGTGGAGATGGCATCCGAAATGAGGGCACGGCTCAGGACCTGTGCTGAAAGCACTGGGCTGCAAAGGGAGAGTTGAACAGTTCTTTGAAAACAAGTGGGGAAAAGAGCAGCAAATTAGATCATCTAGTCAAGGTTGTGCATGTCAGGTGAAAGACTTTATGTGTTTAAACAATGGTGTATTTATTAGAGATAAAAGTGGCGGCATTCACTTCAGTGTATATTTAAGTGCAGCTTCTTATGCTTCTGATGCCTTTGTGCATGTAAAACTCTGGTTCAGTGCATCTGCTTTGGATGTGGCATCTCTGATCATGAATTCCAGTAGATCCTTGAAGCTGGACTTCTTAGCTTATGTCATCTCTGTAATTTTTGAAAGGTCAATGTCTTTCAGCAGCTTTTCAGAGCTGAGCGGGACGCACAGTCTTGTCTCTGCTAGATCATACAGTGAAAATCCTAAATCCTCTAAGCAGACTGAAGGATCTCTGAAGGTGTTACTGAATCTACACCTTTCTTATGAAGACAGGTTGAGAGAGTTGGGGTTGTTCAGCCTGGAGAAGAGAAGGCTTTGGGGAGACCTTAGAGCCCCTTCCAGTGCCTGAAGGGGATCCAAGAGAACTGGAGAGGGACTTTGGACAAGGGTCTGGAGTGACAGGACAAGGGGGAATGACCTTAAGCTGAGGAGGGCAGACTTAGGTTAGATATTAGGAGGAAATTCTTCCCTGTGAGGGTGGTGAGGCCCTGGCACGGGTTGCCCAGAGAAGTTGTGGATGCCTCATCCCTGGAAATGTTGAAGGCCACGTTGGACAGGGCTTGGAGCAACCTGGGTTAGTGGAAGGTGTCCCTGTCCATGGCAGGAGGTTGCAAGGAGGTGATCTTTCAGGTCCCTTCCAACCCAAACCATTCTATGATTCTATGAATCAGTGAGAGTCCTGGAAGCATCATAGTTGTGGTGGTATCCGTGTTTACCCTTCCTTTTGGCTGCCTTTAAGTCACTTTTCTCCTTTAACATGCAGACCAAAATGAAGTTTCTCCAATATTGTATCTGCTGCCATTTAAAATATCTAAACAAAAACCTGTTGTACTGAACAAATAAATAATGTCATCTGTTCTCCTTCATCCCTCTAATTACCTGGGGTCAGTGTGGCTTTGTGATCTTGGTAGAGCCTGCCATTAGTATGAAGCAGAATATGCCTGGGAGGCCCTTGCTTATCTTTTGCTCAACTTTAAGGAAGAAGTAAAGACTATTGGAGGGATCTGCAAAGACACAGTTCCCTCTTCATGAAAATGGCATTACACCTTCCTTCAGTGAGCAGTAACACTTGAAAATTGTATGAGCTGTTAAAGAGCAACCCATTATTATTATGTGATATCTGGAGGGTTTGGGATTTTTAGTTTGGAAAACTGTTGTCTGAGAATGGATATCATCTGCCATGTTTCAATAATTAGATATTAGTTTTAATTTTGTTAAATATTGGTTTAATACTGTTATCCATTAAAATCTTCCACACAAACTTGCCTGTCATAATAACTAAAGTAAAAACACTGTATATTCTGCTAAACCTTCAGACTGGGATGTCCTTGCAAATGATTTTGGACACAGGCAGTTCAGGCAGTTTCTGTTTGAGTGAAAAATGCTGTTGTGTCCTCAGGGATCTAATCCTTGCTGTGTTTATGGGAATAGTTGACTCTGAGAGCAGAGCAAGGTGCCAATATCTGCTTCACATGCATGTACTTTATGCCTGTCTATCCCACATGCATGGCCAGGCATTGGAGTGAGTTGTGGAATGGGAATGTTACAGTCTGTTAAGATGCCTTAATGTGGAATGGTCTCCTTTGAGGGAAGAGGAGACACAGAGTAAGCAGTGACTAATAATTAGAGAAATTTTTTATTACTTTATATCTTAGGGCAAACTGCCACTGTTGGCTCATGTTTTGAGTAAGAGCCATAGGATGTGAGAAATGGATGTGGGAGCCTGGAGCCTCTGGCATGGATTCTTCTTAAAATATAGGCTGATCTCTTTTCCTTAAAGCTTGTTACTTGTAGAGGGACAAGGCTTTCCCTCTTGCTTTGCTGAAATTGTGGAAATTGTTCAAGAGAATCTTCTTCAGTCAAAAAGAGGGATTAGAATTTGGGTTGGCATCAGGCTTGTTTATAGTGGTTACAACAGTTTCTCATAACATCTCTCACTGGGCCTATTAGATGACAACCAGTAGTGGCAAAGGGTTTTTCAGCAATTCAATACAGTTGAAATAAATTTGCTTTCTATCTCTTCCTCAAAATACCTGCTTTTCAGACATTGATCTAAATCTCACTTCTGTGGATCCCATGAGTTAAGGCAGCAACACTCCTGGACCCCACACTGGTATAAAGTTATGGGTTTTTTTAAATTTTATGTATTTCCAGTAATTGTGATCTGTTCACTATTCCTGGTGTGGAGTTTTCTGATCTGTCGCCACATTAAGTAGAAATACAGAATTAGAATCTTTTAAAAACTATACTGGGGGAGTGTATAAGAGCAAGTGTGCTTTTTAAACACATGCCATATGAATATTCCTTATGTCCATAATGTGAGCAACCTAGTCAGGGCAATATGGAGCAATAGCAGGATACTTCCTTCTGGGATCCCAACAGAACTTGTTCCCCTTAGGGGGTAGTGTAACTATAGCCCTTTGTCCCAAAAAGTTGGATTTCTTAAGTATTGGTGCTCTTGACACAGAATGGATTGAAACACGGACTTTAGATGATGTGTGTATATGTATTTTTATATATATATATATATTCAACTGATTCCCACAGAGTTTTAGAACTACAGCATCAATGATGTATTGCTCTCCTCTGCATCTGTATGTTTGCAGCCATTTCCTGAGACAGCAATATTAGATAAAACTTGTTTACTTGTGATATCTACCCCTGCACTATGAGGGAATACAAGAATATTTGTCAACTAGCAAATAACATTTTGTGATCTTCTGGAATTGCTTCCAAAGTATGAGTGACCACTGCTGCTTCTTCCTCCCCTAAGTGTAGCTTTCTATTCCACAACATCAAATTGTAATTTTTCTGAATTTCCTGAGGGCATCAGTAGCCTCTTTTGTTTTCACAGCAAGAGGTATTAGTCAGTGTGCAGTAAGACTATTGTTATTTTCACTTTTATCAATTTTGCTTCTTTCTGTGGGAGCTGATGGTGGGAGGAAAAACTTGCATTCACTATTGTATGTCTGTTCTAAACCTCAGAGAGGGTAAAATTAAGTATGAGTTAAGATAACAGAATCTGTGATGCTGAGAAGGGCTCATGGATTTTCAAATTCCATCTGAAAGGCCACTTAAATACAGGGAACATCCTGAAACAGAGGAGGAATAACATCGCTTTCTTAAATATCTTCGAAGTGCCTGAAGTGTAATACCTTAGTCATGGAAGAAAGCGAGAAGGCTGAAGGAATAGGAGGACATCTTAAAAATAAAAATTCTTAAGCCAACTTAGGAAGTATAGAAAGTATGGAGTTGAAGAGTCCAGAGTACAGAAAGAGGAGTTGAAGTAACTGTTTATGATCATGGCATACAGAGACCAGGAAACCTCAGCTGTACATCATACCTTTTAAAAATGGAATCTTATATCTGCACGGTGGCCAAACTAAACTGGAGCAGGAACAGCCTTCACTGAGCCAGTTCAGTGCCAGGGATAACCTGGCTGAGCAGAGTGGAGGAAAGGACACATTTCCTTCAGTCCCCCCCGGTAACTCCCAGCACTGCCTGAATGACCTTCTGAGCTCCCACAGAGTGAGTGTTCTCAGGGGTCAGCGAGTCCAACCTGCTGCCCAGAGCAGGTGAAGGCTGAACTCACAACAGGGGTTTGTTCTCTTGGTTTCAAAAGGCATCAAGGACAGAGTTTACCCAACTTCTCTTGGCTGCCCAGATCGCATTACTTGCTTTCCCTTATTATATTCCTTGATTCCTTTTGCTCCCCTTTTCCCCTCACAAGTTCTTTTCTCAGCCATTTCAAAATATACAGCCTGCCAAGGTTTGTAGCTTCCCTGTTGACCTAGTTTTCCAGACTTTTTATCTTTATTTAGTAATTATGGTATTGTTGTGCTGTCATTTTTCCTTGGAGCATCAAAGGAAAACTGATACTACCCCTCATCCCTTTTTAATTCTGGCACAGTCTGCCTGTCCCTGTTGCCGTCTGGTGAGTGGCACAACAGGTGAGGGAGGGCCACCTGCATATACAGGATTTTCCTTTTGTTATCTCCAGTGTTCTGAAACCCCTTGTGGTCTCTTCCTCATGGTGCCAGAGGTGAGCAGTAGCCGCACAAATGCAGAACTGTTATACCTTTATATGCATGAATTCTATCAATCCTTATCCAGGGGGAACACCAAACCTCTGCATTTTATCCCCTGTTTCCATGTCTCACCCGGCACCAAGAGTGCATTCTATAGCTTTAAATGTTCCACAGTCATCCTTGTTTTTAATAGCTTTCTCCCATGTTATCATTAATGCACATTTTCTTATGCCTCCTGTTTCACTATGTTATTTACAGAAGGGCTGTGTTGAAGTTGGATCTATTATTTAATTTATTCCCAAAGCACTGATGAAAATATTATCTTTGTGAGTCAAAAACCACACCCACATTCAGGAATGTAAACCTATTTCTGCTTTGTTCAGGAATTGGAAGGAAAAGAGACAACACTGAAAATTACAAGCAGTTCTTTTTTAACCTTTCAATGAAATAAAAGAATGGAATGATTTTTTTTAAATTGCTTTACTCTTAGTTGTCATGATGAATCTTTGCAGTTGCTGGCTGGTTTTGATCAGAGACAAAGCTGGAATCCTAAACTTTGAAATTACTCATGTGGTTTTGGTTTTTGTTTTAATCAAACCCAGAAGTTTATAGTTGGAAAAAAGTAGCAATGGCGGGAAAAAATTTATAACTGGTAAAGTCGGCACAAAACATGAGATGTGGAATTTGGGACTGGCATTTCTGAAACCTGTAGCAGTTACTGCATTCCTTGTTGTAATCAGTGGTCACGGATATCCTTAAGGAAAAAAAATATAGGAAAAGAGAAAATGTTGCTGGTAAACCTGAAGAGATTTAAACACAGATTTTCCTCACGTATTTAAGAATGTTAACAATACATTGCAAAAAGCATTGGGTTCTTCATTAGGTGGGAATAAACCTAAAATTGCAATATGAGGTGTGTGTAGCTGGGATCTATTTACCTAAAAAAGCTTCATTTCCCACTGTAGCTGCATCCCAATTCCAGTTCTTCACTGCAGTGAACGGAATATCTAAAATATTAGTTCATTGTTCATCCTGATTGGTTCATTATTCAGATTAATTCATTAGTATTAACTATCTGAGGGCATTAATTATTTCCCCAACTTGGTACCTCTTGGTTAGGTTTCCATTCACTCCCACGTTTAGTTTGTGGTGGGTTTTTCCTCATGTTTTATCTAAAATGCCAATGAATGGACAGATGGAAGGAATTTGTAAAGGCTTTCTTCAGAGCTGCCTGAAATTTGAGGCCAGTGTGTTTCACATATTGCCCATAACTACGTACACAGTGAGGAAATTCAGTCGAATTTTTATTATATCATTGCCTAAAGCCTGTTCCCTCTGATGTTCCAAAGCAACTTGCCCACCTACCTTGAATAAATACAGCTTTAAAACCCTGGCCATTATAAGTATGTAAACATGTAAGATTTCCCCTGTCCTTCTGTCTTTCCTTTTGAATAGAATAACTTCTTTTTTTGGGGGGTTCAAATGGTGACACTTCCTTGTATTTTGGACAGTTCTATTGCAGCTCTTTGCTGACTCGTATTTTTCCAAAATACTTAACAACTGAGCACGACTTCTGTGTGTCCCAAATAGCACAGTGAGCTTGGTTTGGGGGTTGGGCTTTCTCATGTGCCTCTGTTGGGCATTGCTACCCATCAGTAATTTTGAGGTTTGTAACTTTTTTGTCAGATAATCATATTTTGCAGGAGAAATACAAAAGATGGAGTCACTGGATTTTTTTTTGTCCTTGCCATAGTTCACAAAAGATTATCTCTGATTTCTTCTGTACCAGACCTTTGTATAAACCAAAGACTCTTTATACAAATACTTTTTGAATTTCTGTAAGTTTACAGATTTGGATGTTTATTTTGGTAACTGCCCATTGAGTTATGGGTATATAAATCTTTATCAAAGACATTGATCTGAGATTTTCGGAGCAAAAAAACCCACCACATTACTGGTTTCATCCTGATAAATTTCTTATTGCTCAGAAATACCCTCTAAGAGGTTTTCCCTGTGGAATTCTGTCATAAAAATAGTTTTCACGTGTAAACTACGAAGAATTCAGAATCTTTCAAATTTTGAAGGACAAAACAACCTAACCAGTTGTTAAGTTTCCAGCAGAGTGCCATAAGCCTCCTGTAAGTTTTCATTCATGTCCTGACATTGCTTCTTATATTCCATTTTCTCCATAGGCAAGTACATCATCCCAGACCAAAGGGACAGTGGTTCTCTTAAGTAAAGACTGGGCTATAATGAACATATAGAAAATCTGTATTTTAAACATAGAAATTTAAATCTAGAAAAATATAACACTTTATCTGTGTGTAAATACTGAAAACAGATTGTTTAGAATTCATTAAAAATAAGAATACATTATCATTCTAATGATCTTTCCCTATTTGTTTGCCCTTTTTCATTTGTTCTCCCTTTACTTGGTCGCACTTTCCATTTCTAGGCAAAATAGCCAAAAAAGTGTCCATATAGAACACTCTAAACTTCTCTAAAAAGAGGATGCATCTTTTTATAAACTGATGATTGATAATGTTGCCATCTTAGATTGTATCAGCAGTGATGTGGTAAAGTGAATTATTGGTCTTACAGATAAAACTGTTGGTTTGAGATGTCAGCGAGGACACATGGTTGGGTTCCTGTGGCTTTCTGCTCATATCAGTTGTTTGGTGCCTCAGATGTTTTCCCATTTTAATATGGAGTAGGAATTAATAACAGGATGCCTCTCCACTGAGAGACTGTCTCAGGAAGGAGATGTAGACTGAGGACACAAATATTTTGAAGTATTTTAGTCAAAAAGAAGGATTAGTTGGCAGCCAGAGCAAGAAGACACTTTGAGGAGGATAACAAAGTTTGCTTGTGGTTTCCTTTTAAATCTAAAAATTAGTTGTCTTTGCCTGTTGATTCATGTTTTTCCCATTACAAACAGTAGCATCAAATGGTTTGTTTGGGTGAATTAGTGGACAGTGGCAAAAATTACTTGTACAGCAATTCTGCAGCTCCCAGTGAGAATGTGAAGGGGGGAAATGGCAGAAGATGTGTGTGTGTGTTTGTAGACAAATCTAATTTTTAAATGTATCTTTTAATACCATACTGCTATTTTTATGATTATCACATTTCTAGATATTTATAATTCCACAGTGCACAAAATTCAGGATTGAGTACAAGTTGAAAACACCCCGTGAAGTGATTAATTATATTTTTTTTTATGATCTGACCAGCATTTGTGGCCAAAGGAGTTGTGTATTTCCTGATACTCCAGCACAGTTCCCCTCGTGTCATCTTCACGAGGGAAATGTTAAAAATAAAAAACCTCCTCTGTTTCAATAGGTTCTGTTATTCTGGATGACTCTGTGTGTGGTGTATAAACATGTCTTGTTGAAGAAGAACATTGGCGTTGTTTGGGCTTCTCCCAGAGCTCGGAGAGACTTTGCCAATTTACATTTTTATGATGATTTCTATCTGTTCTTCACATTAAATCCTGTGTGTTCTCTTCCCTTTGCTAACTGGAGGGCTCATCAAATTACTGAAAAATGAGTTATTTCTGAAACACCGAGTTTTGTTTTCATGATACAAGACGATGATGAGAAGTTTGGGGCCGGGGAGAGTGAGAGGGGTTCCCTTGGAACTGGTAATTCCTGTTGTGTCTCCAAGCCCAGCCTTGGTCTTGCACCGTCCCCTGTGTAAATGCTTGCACAGCCTGAGGCTTTTTGTTTTGAAACCAAGTTATTTCTTTTGCAAAATGACAATCTGGATAAAAATCAAGGACTACAGGACTGAGATACTGATTAGTTGCAGTAGGAAGGACATCCAAGTTTTCTGTTAATGTCTCACCCAAAATCTCTCCGTGTCTCAGCGGTGGCTCAGCCCAGCCCGGCTCTCATGGGGCTGCTCCTACCAGAGCTTCTTCCTCAGGAAGGTGTTCCAGCCTCTGGCACTGCTGCTTGGAGAGCAGCTCTGAGTGGAAGTTGAGCAGAGTTTTTGACCTCTGAGTATTTCCCTTTCACCAGTGTCAGTGCCCAGGTGGTTTGGGAAGCCTTAGGAAATGTCCCACTCCTGCAGGAGTCTCAATGAAAGGTGGGACAGTAATGCTGGAGTTCCTTGTTTGTCAGGTTGGGAAATGCTGGGATATAGAAAGTGGAGTAATGAGTCTGAGACGAGATGGACCATATTTGGGGACATGATGTTTGTGTACAGTAACATTGATTTATTGTTTCACTGGCAGGTTGGAGTGTGTTTGCAGCAGCTCTGAGTGTGATTCACTTATTTCCTCTTTATCAGTTGCTCATTTTCTATTTTGAAACATTTTTCCTCTTCTGCACTGCTCTGTTCGTAATCCATTTACAAGCACATCAGTTGCGAGGTAACTTGAGTTTTAAGTGCTTAAGTATCTGGAATCCTTTTATGAGTGAATTTTTAAAAGATTGAGTTTGCTAAAACTAACTCAAAGCTTTGCCATAAAACAGTCCAACGACTTGCAAGGGAGTGCAAGGTATTTTTTAATTAATAAGTATTAAAAAGCTTTGATTGAAACAAACCATATTTTGATATAAGAATCATCAATTTACCAGCTCTTTGAATGGTGTCATAAATTAAAATCATGCTAGTCTAAAATATAATATTACTATATTTTACAGCAGGCTTTGATATCTAATTCTTCAGGAGTTGGACACAATAATCTTTCTGGGTCCCTTCCAACTCAGGATATTCTATTATTCTATGATTTATTTGCTACTTTTTCTTTATTTCTGGCCTTTACTTCTATTACACAATGTGAGTTGTACAAGGGCGAATAAACCAATTTGATTTCAGAGAGTTGGGACATTTTATTTTGTATTCACAACGAGTACTTTGGTAACTGAACATTATGATATTTTTGTCTCATAGAAATTAACAAGAAAGATCCTATGTGTTAATAAGGATTGAACTGTTAGACAGTAATTCTGAATTAGTAATTCTGAATCCCAGGGCAGTGGGATATGCTGGAAATGAGAAATGGGATTTTGGAGGTCTAGGAGCTGTAAAGCTATAACTGGAATAATTTTTAAGAGTCACAAATATGTTCCTAGTCTAGACAGTGCTACTTCTGCACTGGCAGGGGCAGCTGCAAGAAATGCAAGAGCTGATTCCAAAACAGAGAGGGGCGAAAATAGAAAAAGCCAAAGGTGAGGAATATGCTGGAGGCCTCAAATGTGATTTGCAGTGTGTTTGGGAAGAGTCATCCAGAGGTCTTTTTACAGCGGAAAAAATGAACATTGAAGTATCCAGAACTACATTTTAAATAACAATATAGTGTTTGCCTTTCTTCTCAAGTTTTTCCATCTGTGTGTACCTTACAGCTCCTACTGTGAGACTCAGCTTGGGTTTGGAAATGGAGCCTGAGGGCATAAAAAGACATCCTTGTCTTTTTATATGTGCTGGGGATAACTGCACGTTTAAATTCTAGTAATGAAACTCTTCCTTTTGTCTGTTGCTTTAATTTCCTTTTTCTTGAACTGTTTTTACTCCTTTGTCTTTTAGTATCAGATATTTTGATCCTTATCTTTGTTCCCTTGAACTTGCCCCTTTTTCCCTTTTTTTTAATCCTTTCTCTTTCTTTCTCCATTTTGTTGTTGTTGCTTCTCTCCTCCTTTTTCTCCACGTAAGAGAATACAATAAAATCAAACATTGGATTTTTGGTTCTTCTCATACAACTTGGTTGTTTGTTTCATTAATATACTCAAATAATTATAGATTCAGTAATTGCTGCTTGAATTAGAATGCTGGAAATGTCTGCAGTGTTGCTTATGTTGAAAGGGTATGATAAAAAAAATATGTTATTAATTATTGCTCATACTTTGTGTGGAAACTTAAGATGTTGATTACCCAAGTAGTCTCTGGCATTTATTAATAGAATGAATAATCAATCATATGCTTATGCAATTAGTTCATCTGTGAGGCCATCAGGTCAGAGCCTGGAAGGCAGGACGTGCCCCTTTCCAGAGCTGCTGATTCCACAGAAAAAAGGGAAATACCTCTTTCCATCAGGTGTCCCTTCCCAAACTCCCCTCACTAATAACCCACTAATAATCCCCCTGTGGGATCACTGAGCAGACAGGTTGGATCCAAGCAGCTCACTGATATTTGAGTGAAGTTCTACTCAGTCTTACAGAGCACACAGAATTCCAGCAGCCCTGAGGTCATTCCACAAGCTCCATCCACAGTCATTCCGTCGGGAGTCGCCAGGAGCTCCGGCCAGACGGGGGCACCTTGCCATGGGTTTGTGTGGAAAACAGTCGGGAGCTGTGAGGAGGGTTTGTGGAGGATTTTGGGATGAGGGCTTGAGGGCTCCTTGTGCTTCCTTAAATCCAGCTGGGTAAGAGCACAGTCTGGGAAAGGCTGGTGCTCCAGCACCCACCTGGTACATTATCCTACAGCTTTATATGGGGTCAGGATTAACCTCTTGTTAGTGCACAGCTGTTAAAATGAAAACTTCAAACATACACCGGGTTTATGTGCAGGAATGTTTGTGTCACTTCCCTAGGGCTTAAAAAAACCTAAACTTGAAAAACTGACTAAGAAAAAAAGAGAAACTTTTTATATTAACTGATTTCCTTTCAGCTGGACTTTTACCAGAACAAAACATATTGTTACCAACAGTTTTGAAGTGTTTCTGCAAGGCCAGCAATTTAAATTCAAATGATGAAATGCCCCAGGTTTGCATTGAGAGTGAATGAGTTGCACTGGCAGCTACTATAAGTGTTATCAGTGCTTTTTGTGTTGTGTCAGTACCAATAAAACAAATATTTATCCACACACATCACAGAACATTCCTGGGGAGTGCAACCCAAATAAGGTGGAGCATAAGAATATGTTGTTGCCTGGCAGCTGCCTGTGATTTGTCCTGCTGGAAACACTAAAGAATTCTCATCACTGCCCTAAATTCCTTTGTCCTTGGCAGTACACAGATATTTGAGTCAAAATCATGCTTGTTGTGAGAGATTTGTTCTAAGGTATAGCACAGACTTGCACTCTGAATAGTTACAGGTTTTCAGGATTCCTTATTTTTGCTTTTGTTTTGGTTTTTTGGGGGTTTGCTGCTTTCTTCTTGAAGTCACTGAGTAAATCAAAGTTTGAGGAGAGTTGACCATTTTTACAAACCTGTTGTTTTTAAGTGGAGTGACAACTTCACACCCTTGGACATACAATAATTTTCAATTGATAAATCTCTTCTTGTAGATGTTTGGGTCTTCTCAAAAATATTTCCCGTGTCCCTCTTGTTTGTGCTGAGAATGTGTTTGGAGAACTGAAAGGTCGTGCTTTGGACAGCCAGAGGTGAAGAACTAGATTTGGGGATTGCATGGAAGGAATTCAGTGGGTTTAAAGCTTTCAGGGGCTTTTCAACTCGACCAGTTCCTGCCCTTGTTGAAAGCAACAGGCATTTCATGTTAATATTTATTTCCACATAAGCAGCTGATAATTGTAAATAACCAGACAAATGAAAGCCACTGGGTGGTAAATTTCTGTGAAGTCTGTCCAAACTGTAATGTTTCCTAGAACCATTAAAAAGGATGTCTTGTGGAAAAGATTTCAATGTATCTACAGGACTTGTTTTCTATAGAAAACTTCACTTTTTACCTAATGCAGATGTTAAACCTTTTTCTGATATTCAGGAAGAATATTAATAATGCTGCAATGGTATTTGGGAAAGTGGACGCTGATTTATACGAGGATGTATTTTATGTACATATCTCTGTATGTTTAAGGAAAATCTGGTCTTTATGGAGGCTGGATAAATGGATATTATTATATTACATGCAGTAGGAATTGTGCCTTTAATCCACTGATGTCAAATCTGGGTGCAACTACAAGAAGGAGCATATCCTTATTCTTGAGTGCAAGTCATACACAGGAGGTTTTTGTTTGCTTTTGTGCAAACCCAGGTTTGTCACTGGTGTTCAGTGAAGGTTATGGTACAGCTACAACTTACTCATGAGATCAAGGTGGTGGTCCAAGCAGATTTGAGAGATACTAATTGCCCAAACCCCTCTCTGCTCCTGGACAGTTTGCTCTAAGTGACAAGAGAGTGACCTTTCAAACAATTTATCTACTGGTGAGAAATGAAAATGGGTATTTTAGATGTTCCAGGTGGGTCTATGGATGCATGTCTTTACCAGGGAAGATCAGTTTTGCCCATACAGAAGCAAATAACTCTTCAGACACTGAGAAAGGCAGCTCTCTAAGCTTGATTTGAACAGGACTTCAAACACTGCTCCTATACCTGATCTATTATTAATTGGCAGTGTTAATAAATAAGTTATAATAACCAAACTTTATTAGTCAGGTACCTTTCTAGGGATAACAGATCTCCAGTTACTGGACCAGTAGGCAACTGCTTCTTCTAATTGTATAAATAAATGGAGTTTTATTGAGGAACAATAGTTCACTGACTTCTGTCCTTAACTGTGCCCTTCTCCCTTCCTCCTGACCCCCAGTCAAGATGAAAATAACCACAGCAGTGAATGATCAGCATAAGCTGAGCATCTTGTCTAAAAACCTTTTCAATCACACTTTTGAAAAAAGTAAATGTCTAACCTTGAGCTAATTTAGATGAACTAGATGGTCTTCATTGTGTCCTGTGATTTATTTTTTAAATGAATCTGGCTACTTGGGAAAAAACTAACCCAGCTTCAGAGCCAAGTCATTAACTAATTTCAGATGCTTTTATTTATATTATGTTTAAGTTCTGCTGTCTGGATGAGCTTCATAATGTAAACTGTACAAAAGCAAGTTGGGTCGCACTCAATAATCAGCTTTTCTGTGGTATTTCAAATCCAAGTTGCTTTATGTGATTCTGGACCTTTTTATTAGGACAAAAAAAGGCTTAGAGAGACTCTTACAGCATCTTCTGTACCGAAAAAAAAAATGTAATGATCTATTAAGTATCCTGCTTCTGTTGTAATGGAAGAAAACACAAACTTGGCTTAATTTCTGTCCTAAAAATGCCTTTCCTGCAGTCTACTTCCTTGGCTCCTAATTGTTTCTTCCCAAGTTGTTGATACTTCACGCTGTTCTTCAATATGACATCTTTTTTCCTTTCATAATTTTTCATCTCTGTATTGTCCTTGGCTGCTCAGTATCTCTTGCTAAATTAGACATTTCTCCTGATTTCCACACAGTGTTTTATGCAAAGTTTATCATCAAGAAGTATTTAATTATATTTAACTGCAGAGGGAGGGCAGAGGGTTCAAATACAATATAATGAAATGTAGTATGTCCATGAAGTTGTGGAGGAAGAACAGAACTAGTGAGCTCTACTGGTGCACTGGGAATTTCCACCAAAATAAATGCCCAGGTGCAGTGTCATTGCTCTCCCACAAAATCCAAATCAGTTCAGATTCCCTGGAATTGGAGCTGTGCCAATACCTGTGCAGGGGGTGGCTCTACAGCCATCTTAGTACTGAGACAGTGCATTTTGAAAGTTGAATAAAATGGCAAATAAGCCCTAGAATTTTAAGCTAGAGAAATGGGGAGTTTAAAACTTTCATAAACTAGTGGAAATCTTTTGCCTCAACAATTTTAAAGAGAAATACTGGAGAGAAAACTTGTCTCTTGCCTGGCAAGAAAAAAGAAAAAGCGTCTGCAACTTCTGTGTTCCCTAAGTGTTCACAATCTACCCCTTCCTGTTCTTTCTGAGGTTTCATGTTCATTTAATTTTATTTTTCCTCACAAAAAATAAACCTCTAGTATGTATTTTAATTTATTCCCAGTTTGCTGTAATTAAGTTGCAGATAAACACATGGTTACCATATGACAGATTGATACTGAAAGGAAATGCTTTATAAGAGACACAGTATTATGTGTATTCGGGCTTTGGTGATGCTGGTTTGGCTCTTCTGTTCTAGATCCAGTGAGGAAAATACAAAAAATATGGAAAATTAATGGCCACGTTGTGAACATAGTGACAAACTGAATCATGTAGAGCCATGGCTGAGTCAAGCATGAAAAATAATAATGTTATGGAAATGTGAAAGAAGGAAAAGAAATGGCAATGGAAATGGAGCAGAGCCCAAAAAAGAGAAGCTGTGATGGGGGGGAAGATGAAAAGAAAGAACAAAGCAAAGGAACTTCCCTGACACTTTGTGTAGGCTCCATGGGTTTGGAGGGGAGTGACTTCCAGTCGGGTTCAGACACTTGTGTGGAGCACTGACTTAACTTTAGGAGGCAGATGTAAGACTGACCCTTAGCAAAGTGATCACCAACCCCTGAGTTACAGATCTGGGCTGATACAAAGTACAGCTCTGAAGCTGGGTGGCTGCAGAGCAGTTTTTATTTGAGTACCCAGCTGTGCCTGAGGGAACCGGGCGTGTCCAGAGCTTGGGGGCAGATTGGAGGAAATGTTTGCAAAGATTCCTCTGTCCAGGGTATGCAGGGTGACAGTTCTTTACAGAATCATGGAATGGTTTGGGTTGGAAGGGACCTGAAAGATCATCTGGTTCCAAACACTTGCCATGGGCAGGGACACCTTCCACTAGCTCCAAGCTCCGTCCAACCTGGCCTTGGACACTTCCAGGGATCCAGGGGCAGCCACAGCTGCTCTGGGCAACCTGTGCCAGGGCCTCACCACCCTCACAGGGAAGGATTTCTTCCCAGTATCCCATCTAACCCTGCCCTCTGGCAGTGGGAAGCCATTCCCCCTTGTCTTGTCACTACTTGCCATTGTCAGACTTACTTGTAGCCCCTCAACTCTGCTCCCCAAATTCTTCCTTCCTCTGCTGACAGGGAAACACTTGTGTCATCAGCATCACTCATGATCTGCGTTTTCAAAGCCCGGATCTGAGCTGTGGGAGCTGTGCTGGCACTGCCACGTTGACAAAACCACTTTGTCATTGTGCTTTCCTTGCTGCCAGCTCCTCCCTTGGGCCCCAAGGCAGCGGTAGTTTTGTGTGATTTGCATCACTCAGATCCCCAGCAGGGCTGGTTTCCTGGGGGAACATGTTTCCTTAGATGGGAAGGTGGGAGCTGTGTTTATTCTGAGCCATAATTACGAGTGGTGAAGCTTCCTAAATCCATCCTGCAAATGCAGGGGTGTAATTTAGTTGAAGGGGGAAAGTGCCTTATATTTTCTTGATTACAGTTCTTTGAATTGCACAAAATGAGAAACTTCATGGTGACTTTTATGATCCTTTCTGCTCTGAACTTTCAGTGGGCCATTCTTTGAATGCTCAAAGATGTTATAATTCCAGCCCTTGCAAAACATTTTAGGCAGTTTTCAGCGCAGACATTAAAAATATATATAGTGTGCAAGGACACGTTTATAAAATGTTTCCTTTTATAATTCTATAATTCATATTTTATTGTTTGAAAACAGGTTTTATCAAGGTTTTTCTTCTGCAGTAGGAGATACAAGAGCCTATTTCCATAGCTGTAATTTATCACATATCCCATTGCTTCAAATTGATACTTTCACTTATCCAGAAGTAAAAGCACTGCCAACTTCCCAAGGACATGATAATGATGTGATGGGAGTTGAGCTCTGTGTTTGTGGGTTTACACTTTACCTGAGATTTAGTTAAACACACCCTTTGTCTCCAGACAAGACCTTGGGTTACACCATTGTCACCTTTCAGGCATAGACCAAACTGAGTTTGTCCTCTCAAATCCATGGAAAGTGGGGATGCAGGAGCCATTGGGACACCCCACTTGAGCATCTTCCGCTAGAACATGTTGTTTTGGGCACAGAATTTCACGTGGTGCTGATGCTCCAGCAATCCTTGTTCCTGTCAGGGGTGTTTGGGATTAGTCCTGAAAAAACAGATGTGGCCAAGCAGGGCTGTGCTGGCTCGAGGTTCCCTCGTGTTTCTGTGCCTGTTGCTCAACCTGAACCTCATCATGGGCAAATGGGAGACAGTTGTTTAAGCACACACAGCCCTCCCCAGAGCATCAGTGTTGTTAATCCAACTGATGTGGCACTCAGCTGGACTTTAAAACATTCCGAGTTCCTGAACGCCTTTACCATTTTAAGTCTGAGAGATCTCTGCATGGGAAGAGGCAAGAAAGGCAGAGTTGCATCTTGTGGAATTTCTGTAAAAACTGAAGTGCAGAAAGGGAAGTTGCTCAAGTGGGGCTTGGGCAGTTCCAGCTACTGTTTGAGAAATACAGATACATTTTGTGTGACATCAAGTGTTTCTGGTGTCCCACATGTTTTAGTATAGGGGGAAGTTGGAATGAGAAATGTTTTTCTTGAATCCTGAGTATTCAAATTATTTGTAGAATTCTACATCAGCAGTTATGTGTTGTATTTCTTCCTCTAATTGCACCTGGGGACATGGTTTAGTGATGGATTTGGCAGTGCTGGATTAATGGACTCGATGATCTCAGAGGGCTTTTCCAGCCTTAATGATTCTGTGAAGATCTATCAGGAACTCCTATGATGGACAGAGAGATCAAGCAAGGAGTGGGACACTGATTCCCAAAGTATGCTCTTCTGGGATACTTCCATAACTGGGCTGCTGATAAACTTCCTTAGCTCTAGAAACTAAAATAATAAAACAAATATTGACTTTGAGTGAGATCCCAGCTCTGCACTGCTCTGAGTTAGGGAATAGTCACAGCATTGCTCCAAATATAGTAGACAATAATTGTGTAACTCTGGATAAACCACTTTCTAAATGTTGCTCTATTGCTGTAGTGAAATTCATTTAAAAAATTGCAAAGAGAGCTTAAAACTGTGGATCATACATGTACACACAGGAAATGACTGTACCAGGAAAAACAGCAGATTGAAGAGTCCCACTCCACATCTTCTAATTCTTGTCCCACTTGCTGCATACCTCTAAAGCAAAAATCCCTGTGCAGAAGTTGCCAGGTTAATATAATCAATATTCTGTGTACCAAATAAATATTTTAGATAATACAGGATGTCCTTTCACAGAAAGAATATGAAATGCCATATAAATACTGTTATTTTTCAACCCAAAAATATGTGGGGTAGGATAAAGTGTATTCTCCTTTATAACATAAATGTTGAAGCTTTACAAATAACCCAGTAGCTCCAAAAGACCTTTGTTTCCAGTATTAATCTGCTAAAGAAACAAAGATTTAAACATGTTGGCCTGTAAGGTAAACAGCTTCGGGGCATCCCATGGAAGCAAATTCTAAGCAGTTCTCTCAAAGTTATTTTGCTTTCTGTTTTCATTGGGTTTTTTGATATTTTATGGGTCTGCATTTTACCTGTGTGACTGAAACTCCTAAAAATAGGAGGAAATTAATTCACTTTACATTTGCATCAGTTTACACATCCAGGAACAAATCGTGGGAGCCAGAGCTGGTTTAACAGTCATTTAACAATTTATGTCAGCGTTGGGTAGTTGTTTAATGGACTGGGGTGTGTTTATTTGGCCAGATCTAAAGCAGTGGAGGGAGCTTGGTTTGCCCATAATTGACATTGTGTTGATAACAGTGGGATCAGCTGAGTACACTGAACATCTGGGTCCCTCCTGTTTGGTGTTTTCTGTTGGGTGGATGCTGAACAAATCCCTGAGGAGGCAGAGTATGGATTTACTGACTGGGCCGATACATTTCAACTGTAATTACTGTGTTTCTTTCTTTAGATGCTTCCTAAAATCTCCTTTAAATGAAATTTGAGGTGAGGTCTAATCAAACATAAGGCACATTAATTTTTCCCTTTGTTGGCTTTTTGCCTTTCTGACTCAGTAATTCCAGCCCATCAGACTGGAAGCCTTTTTCTGACTGTTGTGATGTGGTGCTTTCCATGGGCAAAGTTCAGACCCTGCAGGCCATGAGGATAATATTTAATGACACTGGTAATGTTTACAGTTTTCTATGAAAAATATGCAAACACTGCCATTGTACAGGAAAATCTTCTGCACAAAGAACAGCAGCTTCAGCAGGTGAGAAACTCACAGCAGCTGTGGGCAACAGGATCCTCCTCTCCTCGTATATTCTAACAATTCCAGACTTTTCCTGTTGATTTTCACTTCAGAACAAGTCTCAAGAAATGCAACTTTGAGACAAAAACCTTGCCAAAACCACAACTGTCTTCTACATCTTCCTCTGCTTGCACTGTGGGTTTTTCTTTCATCCTTGTTTTCAGTTCCTGACTGTTCCTCAATTTCTGCAGTGCTGCTCTTGCCCAGTCAGGGAGTGGGGAGGAAGGAAAACAAAATCCAGGATGCTTTTGTGTTCAGACACAGCACTGCTCATTTGTGGGTTACACTGGTTTCTCCTCTGTCAAAGTCTGAGGTGCTTGTTGGTACCAAAAGAAGTTAAATTTCTTGGAGAAATTATCCACTGGCTTAGGGCTTGCCACTGTGCTTTAAAAATACAGCAAAGTGTAAATCCTGGTTGTATTTTCATGTTGGTGGCAGCTGCCTCAGAGCATAAAACATTGGAGTTAACTGAAATGCATTAACAAATGTCTTGTCCAATCTTAAGCTAAAACTCATCAAAGGCACTGAAATGACATTTCTAGGAAGATAATAGTACATGTGAGGTTCAGTTAATTACAAATAAACATAGTTTGTGACTTGAGGATGAGAGTTGTTGGTGAAGTTTGCACCAAAGATTTTAGCAATGTGCATCAAGGACAGATAAATTGTAAGATCAGATCTCCCCAAAGGGACCTGTAGTTATTTGGGCTCACACAAGGCTTAGTAAAAGAAGAAATACAAATTAATTTCCAAAAATGTAATTGCTGCCCTTACTTTCATTTGGCAGCTTGGTGGTTGCTGCTTTTAAGTGTCTGTAGGACTTGACCATGGTAATAGTAAAATTGTTCCTTTTGTTGTTATCTGAGTTAGATAAGTTCAAATCAGCCTGTTGCTAAATCCAGGGAATGAACTTGTTGGAGAAGAGGCTCTGAATTCAGGCCAGGAGCCCCTGGGGATGGTGTCCCATGGGATGGTGTCCCAAGGGATGGTACTGCAGGGATTGACCTGCTCGTTGGCAGTGGGAGCAGCACAGTGGCACTGGTGGTGATTGTTTGATGCTTCTGGAATTTCATCAGATCATTATTGGTATTCTATATATCTAGAATTTTCATGATTTTCACCAATAATTTGTATTTGAATTACTGGTGTTATGGCAATGTTGATATTAAGGCCTTGATGCTCCCACCGTGTGTGACTTCAGTGGGTGATAACGTGGCCTTAGCTGAGCAAACCCTACACACAAATCACCCAAATCAGAGCCCACAGGGAGCCTCCTTGGTAAATTGAGAAGGAGCTTGTACCTGTGGAGGGGCTCATGGTGGCACAACTCTTCATATCCATCCTTCTTACAGAACACCGAGCTCAGAACCAGCAGTAGCAGTGAGCTGTTGTTCCAGCTGGGAGCAGGGTTGTGTGTTTTCTTGTTAAGTGGGTCAGAAGCAAATTCATCTGCTTTTATTGCAGCCTCTGCCTTGCCAATTTTGCTTTGCATTCCCAGCCACAGCTCTTAACCTGAGGAACTCAGAACGTTTTCCTTAGCAGAGATTTAGTGTGCAGAAAACTGCAATGCAGCTCTAAACAGCTGGAGAATAATATATTTTGGTTAAAAATAGCCCCTGCAAGAGTATTCCCTGGGATGGCTCTGTGTGTGTGTAAAATCTGTCCTGGGAGCACGGGAGGGCTGAGCGTTCCATCCCCACGGTCCCTCTGTGATTTGAGACTGTTCCTGTTTGAGACACAAGTTCCCATCAGATTCCCTGCTTGGACTCCTGAAGGAGCTGGAAAAACCATTTCCGTCTAGAAGCAGTAATAGCTTGGGCTGTTGGTTTTGATCATAAACTGACATTTAAAAGTCATCTGAGGAAAGATGTTTCTTGATTAAAGGCAGGTTTTGCTTAATGCAGTTGTAGCTGATCTCTCCCATCTGGTATCATGGGATCTCTTTCCCTTGCCTGGGGTCCAGTTCACAAGATCCTGCAGGAGTTCCTGACTTTCCCAAGAGACCTTCCAGTGAATCAGCTCATTCTGTTACCCTGGTCATCACTCCGCTTTTCTTTTCCCTGGGGAAAACTTGGGGAAGTTGCTCAGCAGGGAAGATGAGGTGATAATGTGGTATCCAGAAGTGTTTGGAATTGCAGTTCTGCCTTTGCTCACCGTGTGCCTGGTGTTTGTTACATCCCAGATCCCCACATTTTACCTGTGGGATTCAGACATTACGTTCTACGTGTGGAAGATAAAAGGCAGATGGTGCGGCTGCGTTTCCCGGGGTTTATTCCCTGAATAAGGTCACTGCTTAATCCTGGGTCTTTGCTTCCTGCTCCCGTGGGGTGGTCGCTGTAAGGAGCTGTCCTGAGGTGGGAACAGAGCCGAGATCCTCACACGGATCCGGGCCTGGAGCAGCCGTCAGGGCTCAGGTTTTAGTGAGGAGAGATGTAGGTATTTGTGGTTTGGCTTTTTGTGTGTTTTGTGGATTGCTAAAATATGACCTTTCCCGCTAAAAGGCTGGATTTTATCCCAAATCCTGTGGATTTCACACAGGATCGGATTCTCCCGACGTTGAGGTTGATGGTGTTTACAGAAGGCAGAGAATAACCACCCTCTGTGTGCAGAGCTCACCTCTCCCAGGTACAGGGGAGCTTTGCCACAGAAAATCACACACCGGGATTTCCTGGAGTTGCCTCTGTTTTCCATATGACATAAATACACCCACCAGGTCATGGCAGCTACACAGGAATTCCCAAAAAAGCCCTGGGAGTGTTTCACAGTGTTTGGAATTGTAACTCTTATCTCGTTCCTCTGATGTATTTTCTCTGGTGATTCCCAAAGGTCTCGGGATGGGCGGATGAAGGTGAAACATGACTCAGTTCTTAGCTATGGACACTTGGGATCTCCTGTAAATGAGGAACACAGGAGCTGAGTTCCAGAGAGAAGCTAATCCTGCATTTCTGGTGTTGGCAACCTGGAGCTACAGAGATCAGTAGATCCTCCCAGGCAAATGAGGGCTCATAACGGATATCAGACGTGGGTTATGGACAAGGAAAGCCTGGAAAACTTGTTCTATGTTGTTATCAGAGGGGCATAATTCCCCAGGGAGTAAAGCTGGAAGAGAATCTCTGCTCTGCTGAGCAAGTGACCCTTGATCAACCACTTTCACAGTGTCACTGTCCTGCTCCGCGTCGTCCCTTCCGTGTCCTTGTTCCCAGGATAGATCCTGGTTGTTATCCCCACAGTAAATACAGTACTGGATGCTGGGTAGAAACTAAAACTGGCAAATTCCATGTGTTTTATGTCATTTGGCACATTGTGCGCGGCCCCCCTTCAGCTTGTCATAAATTCCTAACCCAGAGCAAGGTCACATCTGGGAGCGATTTCCTTCTGCCAGATGAGGCGTAATCCCATAAAACTGGACTCATTCTCTCCAGCGCCGCTCCACGACCGGCTCTCCTGCTCCTTTTCCTACAGACCTGCCCCGGGAACCCTGTGGGATGATTCAGGCTGAGACTTTTCACACTTTATAAACTGCAAGTTTTGGAGCACAGCTCTGTGTCCAGTGCGTGAGGCAGGACCAGCAGGGCACAGCTCTGGAGTCTGCACGACAACAGGCTCTGGCTCCGTCCTGTTTCCTTTTCCAGCACATTCCCTGCAGGATGTTGTGTTGTTCCTCAGTGTTTGGTGTCTGTGCATCCCCTCATACTCTGAGTAACCTGTCACCTACAGAATCCATACGGAGCTACAAGTCTGCTCTTCTTTTATGTGCTTTTAAATGAGTTCTAGCAAAAGTTCTGAGTCTTGAGTAATTCAAGATATACATTCTGAACACTGTCAAATATCAGAGGGACTTGAAAAAGGAATGGAGCAACAATCAACCTTTGCACGTTGTAGTAACTGGAAATAATTCCCAATGACATGGAAGTTTAATAGGAGTCAGTGGTTTTATGTTTGATCACGTTTCCATTATCACATATTTTGGTAGCTGTGGTTATTTTGGTGTCTCATTGCCTTTATTACTTTGTGCTTCCAAAGCCATCTGTGGAGCTTGGTGATCTCCAGCCAGAGGGTTCCAGTCAGGTTCCTTCCCTCACAGAGGGGAGGGGGTGAAATGGGGATGTATTATAATGTCTTATTAAATCCAATTAACAGAACTTAGTTAAAAAAAAAGTTCAGGGTTTCCTGGGTCTTGCACAAGGAGCTCTAAAGAAAAAAAACAGGTCAGAATTTTAAACAGTCAGTATTGTTACTCTTAATTATTGCTGTTAATCATCACACAAGCTCATGAAATCCACTGGGACAGGGGAGCACTGGCTGGAAACCACCTCGTCTGCTGTGATTTTTGTGACCCAATTTGAGCCTTTTTATTCACAGGCCAAGTATCCTGAGGTCGTGACCCTTCCAGAAGGACTGCAGGGAGATCACATCATTCTGAGGAACCCCAAAGTTTCTGGGTAAGCCAATAAATGCATCTCTTAATTGATACAGCCCAGGGATTGCACAGGCAGGGCAGGAGGTGCAGGGATCCCAGTCACATCCCAGCAAAGCCCAGTTCCTTGGTGTCTTGCCATTAAAGAATAGAAAGAAAATGGTAGTTACCATGTAACTGGAAGCAACTGTGGCTATACTTTTCCATTGTTTTAGAAGGAAATCTGTTAGATGGGAATTACTACTCTACCAGGCCTGTGGGATTTGTTTGGGCTCCCTGTGGGATGTGTTCCAGCAGGTTTGGGGTTTTCAATAGAGAAAGAAATCCTTGGAGTTATATGTAAGACAATATAATTATCACTGTCAGGAATTCTGTCAGGGCCAAGAAAAATAACTGCTTTGTGAAGGGATCAGACCATTCCCTTCTCCTCTTACATCCTGCTATAACGTGCTTTAATTTATATGGAAACAACTGGAATTTGAGCACAGCTCCCTCTGTGACATTTCTGCGTGGAACTAGCAAATAAACCCTAAGAGATGGTGCTGTCTTGGTTCAGCCAAACCTGCCACTTAAAACTACATGCTTTAACTGTGGGTTGTTGGAATGAATTGTTCTTAGACCATCAGGGTTAGGGAATAACCTGCTTTAACAGTTTCTATGTCACCAGGTGGCAGTTCCATTACACTCTCCCTCTGACCCACAGTCATGAAACACAAGAATTTCCAGGTCATTTCAGTGGGTTGGTAGAAACCAGACTGGCATAAGAATTTGTTTGCAAAATTCCAGGACAAACTGTGCACAAATTCCCAAAGGATTTGTAACAATCAAGGGGCAAAAGGCTGACAAATCACATTTGAAGGGAATTTTTACAGTTGTTATGGGTCAAACATCATTGAGAAAGGGGAGCTTCCTCCTCACAGTGACTTGCTGTGCAGATCAGCTTCGGATCAGGAAAGCCTCACCTTCCGTAAGGAATTCTAGGCTTGGAGGGGAATAAAGATGAGGTAAAGAAGAAGGGCTGTTATAAAGCAGGAGATCTGCTCTGGATGTTGCTCCAGACCAACCTCCTGCCTCACTATTCCCTTGGGATGGTGCAGTGATCTTGTCCCACTGCAATAGCTGGGAATCATGATTGGCCTTGCAAAAAAATCCAAACCCACTCTGAAGGAGTGGTGATGGTTGAGATTATTTATTTTTTTAAAGTTAAAAGCAAAAAAATGCCAGAATGCAGGCTTTGGGCAGATGTTTGCCTGTGCATTATTCTAAGACAACCATGAACAATATCAGGGTGACCCTTATTCCAAACCCAGCACATCACCTTTTATCAAACACTTCTGGAACAACATTCCTGTTCTTATCCTGTGTCTGAGCTCAGCACCTGACCCTGGGTGAAGATGTTACAGGAGGGGCTGGGCCAGGGGACACTCAGTGCTCTGCTTTGCCTTCCTCTCTTACTCTGCCCCACTGCCCTGTGCAAACAAACCATTCATAAGAGACAAAGACAAGAACCAGGGTTAAAAATCCTTGAGGCTGAAAGCTTGGAGGTACCCAAACCTTTCCTTGTCAGCAGATTACTGGTTTTCCTCAGTTAATGAAATGCTCCTGGTTCCCAAACCCAGAGATGGGTGAGTTGGATTACATGAGGTGAGTTTTGTTGGAGAGCAGGAGCAGGAGCCTCTCAAATGCTGCAGCTTCTGCTTTGGAGGAACCCCAAAAACAGTGCCCTGGTTAACCCTGGACTGACCTTCCTGTGCTCCCTGTACAGGTTTGAATTGATGATTGTCTGGAAGATCCATCTGGATGAAGAAGGGACAACTACACCTGTCCTGGACCTGCTGACCAAAGTCCCAGAGCAAGGTAACATCAGTCACTTCAGGGGCTGTTCTGAGCCACCAGGCAGAACACCAGGCCCTGTTTTGGGCCAACATCCCTTTAGAGAACACGGAAATCCCCCTCACAGAGCCCAGCCAGGCAAACAAACCCCAACTGAGCAGCAGCTGCACTTCCCCCCCTGTGTGATTCCAAAGGTTGCACCCCGTGTCTGTGTGCAGGTGCTTCACCCCCTGCCAGCACTTGGTTGAGCTCTGGGAAAATAACCTTCCCTGTTCTGTGTTTCCTGCAGTCCTGGAGCAGAAGATGACAAGAGTTGAGAGTGTCCCTGCCCGCTTCCGGAGCATGGTGCTGCTCCTCGGCATCGAGGCAGCCCTGGAGAACCTGATCAAGGTGGTTGAATGAATGCCAGCATTACTTACAGCAGGTAGCAATTTCAAAAGTAGTTTTAATTAAGATATTGTGTTACACAGTCTATAATTTTATTGAATATAAACATTAAGTTATTTTCCATTTAGAAACCATACTCATAAAACATGCTATCTGTACAATTATGGCACGTTATATATAAATTGTCATGACATGAAAATAAATACAGCCATTTAAATACAAAAATGCCAAATAAAATAGTTACATGTACAGAGTGATTTCATTATAAATTTATCTTTCTGAATCATTAATGTACCAGAGTGGTTTATCTTCTTAACATTTTCTAGATACCTGGAAATTGTTAAAAGATCATGCACTGTCAAAATCAAGTCCATAAAAATCCATTTCATTTCACAGCTCTGTAAAAGTACAGTGATTTTAAAATGACAAGAGAACAGTAAGAGACTCCTAGAACAAAGAGTTAAACAGCTTTCTCCTTAAATTAGGGTGGAAGAAGACAATTTGGAGATTTCAAAGACATACAATGGTAAAAAAACCCAAGTGTAACTGTCTGAAGTAACTTTGTTGGAAGTGCTGAGACAGCTTAAACTACCCCAGAGAGGCCCCATTACCCTCCTGGGAAGAGGTGGGTGAGTTACCTCCTGCCCACTGCAGCACTTCCTGCTTCCAGGGGCAAATTCTGGGAGGTAACATGTTACCAAAGCATCATATGAGATACATTCATCCCTGAAGAAACAAAATGGATCAGACAGATGTCTTGCCTCTCCCTTCACTTCCATCAGATGTGCCATCAGCCCTTTTGGGAACTCTCTGTGTTTTCCAAAGTTCCTGCTCTCTCCATCCCAACCAAACGACCGTATCCACCCCAAACCGATACAACTGAAGTCAGGTCCTTCTTGGGGAGGGAGTAACAGTTCCTGGAACCAAGGGCCCAAACCCACAAACTCTGGGCTCTCAAGTGACACTAAGAGACTCCTTTGCAAGGCCAGAGCTGCTGGAGCCACCCCAGCACGAGGGATGGCAAAATATTGTACAGCAACGGGGAAACTGGAGAAATCAAGAACTGAAGCAACAGTATCTTTATAATGCCATAAATGTAACAATCCACTGTTTGACCACTTTAACAGTCTCCCACTGTTCTAGTGGGTCAGGAAAAACTGCCAAACTCTACAGCTGAGCCACGCCAGAGATTGGGTTCTGACAAACAGCAGCTCTCTAAGGAAATCTCTTGTTAGATAAGGCCTAATTTCAAGTCTGGAGTCCAGCAGACAGGCAAAATTCATTGCAACTTATCCACTGGAACTGGTTTAGCTGGTTTTGTGTAACCTTTAGTTCAATTCATCTTTAGCTCCTTCTTGCCTGAAAACAAAACTGTTTGCTCAGCACAGACGCTTCTGTTTGTGTACGAAACGTGTGTAAAGTTACAGCATAAAAACCTGGGAACTTCCCAGCTGTGGATGGTCCTTCCTTCCTCCTCTTTCTAACAGCTGGTTTCTGGATTTAGAAGTGGCTCTCTCTCCCCCCCAGGTTTTGTTTGGAGAGAAAGGATTATTCCCACTGTGAGCTACCAGGTTATTGCACGGTTGCAGTATCACATCTCACATCCAGGAGAGCAGCTCCAGGCCCTGTCTCACCTGGCAGTGCCAGCCCAGGTCTCTGTCACTGTGGGAGTGGTGTCACTCTGTGTTTCACATTTCCTCCTTGAGTTGTGCCAATGTACAGGGGGTCCTGGGTTGGCCTTTTGAATTTCAGGTGAAGTGGAACAATTCAAACATTACACTGAGACCCTGATATGCTGAGCACAGGCTGCATCCAGCTCCTCAGCCTGTGGCTTGAGCATCTCTGCACCCTTCAGGGTGTGCAATCCCTGAGGGAAAAGGGGATGTAGATTTTATCATAGTACACTCAGTTTTGGATATATCCCCAGTCTCCAACTCGGGATCTTCCCCAAGGATGGCTTTACTGCAGCCACTCACCAGCCTTCAGCTGCACATAGCACTGCTTACAGAGTAAAGCCATCCCAAAAATCCCTGCAGCAGTGATACAAGCCCACCTTGGCACGAGACTGACCCCCTGCAGCTTCAGGGCAGAAAATGGGATGCTGTCACCTTTTTTCTGTGTCACTTAAAATGAAGGAGCCTGAAGCAGCTGTTGGTGCTGCACAGCATGTGGGGCATCAGTGTAATAATGCCAATGTCTGGCACCACCTGAAAGACCTGAAATGAACTGTAAAACTCAGAACAAATTCTTCTTGTAGCTCAGCTTAAACTAGGTGAGAGTGAGCTGTGGTTTCACCTCCAATAGCAGCATATCATGTAGGGACAATAAAAACCAGTAGGGCAGGAGAGTTAAGCCCAGCTATGACATAAAACTCAGAGGTGTTTACCTTAACCCTTTGCACTTAATTTCAGAAGCTTTAGGTAGATACAAGATGATCACAAAACTTCTGGAGGCAGCCTGGTGTTCCTAATCCATGCATTTAGTACTTAAGTGTTCTGCAGTGACAGGGCAGTTTCACAGATCAGCCACTGCACAGTTGTATTTTCAGTGGATTAATGCTAAAATGTTATATCAGGATTTGCCAGAGCATTCCCTCCTCTAGGAAGGATGAGTGAGACTCAAAGCACAGGCTCCAAGGCAATTCTCTTGTTAGTAATTAGGCTTTCTATGTTAGTGCAATACTTCAGGAAACCTTTAATTCTGTGCTCTTTCAATTCTAAGTAGACTTTTTGTATTAATTTGCTCTGTCCTCTAGTTCCAAGGTATGGCACATTACCTGTTCTGTCACATTAAATACATTCATTAAGGTTATCTAGCAAATGCTGTCTCAGGGCTCTGAGAAGGCATCACCCATTAGAAATCATTTCATAAAGCAAAAACATTCACAGCTGAAAAATGCACTGAACACAATAGAAAAGAAAAAAAAATCACCATAACTGTATTCCATTACTCTTTCACTTTCTAATGTGTTTGAATAAAAATAACCTCAAGGAAATGGTTACACTTTATGGAGAACTAATGTGCAGTCTTCATTCTCCTTGAAGAGGTTGGACATAACAGGGTCATCTTTGGCCTGTACATTCTTCAGGTAATAGTTGACTATCTCCCCATCCAGTTTGTACTGGTGGGGAATGCTCTCATAGGGCTTCAGGTCCAGGTCCAGCACAGAGACGGAAAAGGTGAATCTGGATTTGGATGCCAGTACCACAGATCTTTGCTCAGAGCTGGAAAACAAATCCACATTGTACATCTGAGTCACTGAAACCAGGATTTTTAATTTATGTGTCCCAAGTCCCCTTGCAAAAGTGACTCTAATGTTTATCTTAGAACTTTCATGGGAGCCCAAGAAAATAAACTGCAGCTAAAGCAGCACTTAGGAAACTACAGCTCCAGCTTTACCAGTCCTAATGGGAACTTGGTGGGATCTCTTCCAGTTGTTTTCCTTTCAGCTTGCACACAGCTGAAGTCAAACATTACTCTCAACTACTGTGCCTCTGTATTTAGTAAATCTAAGCTGTTTCTAGGTAATGCATACAAAGCAACAACCCTATTCACTGGCAAAAGCAGAAAGAGCCACTGCAACACCTACTTAGGTTCAAGGTAATAAACACTTAGTGTGGGAACTGCTGTCCAAGCATGCTGAGGGAGGGAGGATTTCTGAACTCAGCCATTGCACAACTCATGTCCATCACCAACACTTCACTCGAGAACTGCAGGGCACATACAGAAAACAATATTCTCCAAAAATACAAGGGTCTAGTAAACCAACTCCCCCCTGCAGACTATGACTGCTGACACAAGCCAAAATGGATGACATTGCAGCAAAGCCTCCTGCCTGACAGCCACAGATGTCACCTCTCGATTATTGCCTTGGCTTTACTCTAATTAGGCCATTAAAGGCAACTCAGCTTGAAAAATCTTTCATATGAGGACACTGAGGCAGAAAAATTGCACCTGTTTAAAACCACATAGAGCTACTACAAACAGTCAATTCAAAGTTCAAGAGCATGAATATAAAACCTTAACCCTTTTGATCAACTTAAAACTCTTCAGAAACAGACATGGGTTCTAAATGCCTCAAATCAGAACTCCATTAATATGTTCACAGCCAAATATTTGGACACATACCCCCTCCCCCAACCCCCACACTTTTTTTAATTACTGAATTGACTGAACTGTGCAAACAACATCTCCAATTTCTAAACAACTGGAGCCATTCCAAAGCAGGTACAGGCAGCTCTTACCATTCATCCTGCAGACAGGGGGAAAGGGCAATCATGATGGAGCAGTCTTTAGCAGTCATGGCTATTCTGTACTGCTGCACCTGTGCAACAGAGAAATAACACACATTTTCTCTTATGCTTGTTTGCCTGTAGTAAAGCATCCTGTTCCTTACAGAAGGCACCAGTGTGCTCCCTACATTGGGATGTTGGCACTGTAAGAGCTGGAAATCATCTCTGTAACAGATGGTTGGCAGGAGCAGGAGGGTTTGCAGCATCCTGTATAAGAACCATGTTTATTTCCTACAGATCATTTTCTGCTGGCCAAACCAGCACCAGTTCATGAAAATGCTTCCTCAGTGTAGAGAGCAAATAATCAGTTTTATTTTTTTCTTAAGAACTGGTGCTCCACGTCTGTTTTTAATTGCTTCTGCCATAGAGATGCACCCTGGCACAAGGAAGAACTTTAACTGTCCAGATCCTGATGAGCCAGTGGTGCTGCCTCCATCCATTATCCACCCCTTTCAGTGAGACAAGTGTTAATTAACACTGCCAGAGTGAGCCAGGTGTTAATGAACACTGCCAGAGTGAACAACCCTCACCAGAAGTACCTTTGTTAACGCGAACGCCACTGTCCCGTCATCCTCCGTGGAAAGATCCAGCAGCTTCTCATAAAACGCCTCATTGTAAGGTCCATCTATCTGTAATGTACTCCTAAATAAATGTAAAAAGAAGATTTATAGATAGCCAGGATGATTGACTGGTTTTCAGTGTGATCTTTCTTCAGCAGCCCAGACACTCAGATGAGAACAGCCCAACCACAACACTGATAAACACGTCCAAGGACTGACCCAGTGCCAACCAACGTCCCAGCCAGTCCCTGTTACTCTCATTTCACTCAAGATTTGCTGCTACTTAGGGGTTGTGTGGTTGGTTTTTTTTAAAGATGAATCATTCTTAATCCACTGCCACCTGTGTATCACTGCAGGAACAGTATTTTTTGCAAAAAATGGGTACATTTCAAAATCTATAGCAGTTTGCAGGAGTTCCCAGAAGCCTTGCTGAAACATATATATCTAAGAAATGTATAATAATATATTCGGGTTTTTTATATATATATATATATGTATATGTATATATATATAAAAAAAAGATCAGCTGGGAGTATAGGCATATCTGACAGGGCCCTGCTCTGCCCCAGCTTTGTACCATGTGCTCACGGCAGTGGCTTGGCCTCCTCCCTTCCCCTGTTAAACCCCTGAGCCCCTCACAGTGGGGTTTGCAGCACACAAACCCCCTGCAGCCCAAAGAACACATTCCCAAATTCTTTGTTTCACGTGTAACTGCACCAGCAGCAGTGACTCCACGAGTGAAGCCAGAGTGCCCTCGTGTGAGCAGCGGCAGAGGCACAGCCGAGGCACAGCAGCCCAGGGAAGGCTTTTTGTAGCAATTCTTGTTACACCAGTAAGTCTTATTTGAGGAAAAAATGGAGTAGCTTTCAATGCCCAGGCAAGAAACACCATTAGATAAAGCTTATTGAGCCTCAAGTATGATTTGAGCACTTTGTGGGTCACAGGCTGGCATTTGGAGCTGTTCTCACAGGAGGGCAGGATGGACAACAGCAGATCCACACGTTCTGCAGGACCCTCAGGCACAGGCTGGATTGTTGCCAAATATTGGATTTTAAGGGCAGGTTGTAGGTAAGCCAATAGAGACCTGAGAATGACTGTGAAAACATCATTATCCCTGCAGACATTCCGAGCTCTGCAGGGACTGGGGACAGGAGAAACCAAGCACCCATTTCACTGTACCTTTCTGCAAATACACAACCTGCACTACTCAGGAAAAGGGAATTTTTCTCTCCTACCTGTTGTGAACTTCCTGTGATCATTACTTAAAAATTCAGGCCAAAGTGACTGACACCAAAACTTTCAACAATAAAACTGATCTTTTATATTATCTGGCAGTTCAAGTTAGAAATTCAGAATGTGCAATGCCATGAAGGAAGGTTGTATGACATAACAAGACAGAGCCAGTCTTGCCTGCACACCTGGTCACTCAGAACTGAAAACAAAAGCCATCAAGTCTTACCTCTCTTCAGGGAATTCCTCCAAGTACTGTTCAACTCTACTGTACAAAGGATAGAGTCCTTCAATATCCAGCATGTCAAGCATCTGAGCCTGAAGGGTTTTATAAAGGAGACAACCCCTCGGTAAGCCAGAGCTTTCCAATTTGTGTTTACCTAGAAGAAAATGGATTTTAAAATAAGGCAGACATGAGTGTGTTCTTTGCTTCAATTTGCCAGAACATGTGCTTGTCCACAACACAAGGCCAAATACTTTTAGTCCAGTCACACACAGGGAGGGGGAAATGTTGAAACATTTCAGTTTCCAAACACTAAAGTGCCAGGTACACATTTAAACTGCAGAATAAAACACCTGGTATACAACTCTGCAAATTACCCCCAAAAAAACCCACCAAAACACACCCGTCCTGCAATCTACTTTTTTGAGTTCACGAGAAATTTCTCATCTGAGTCTGAAGCCACCACAAATTCACTTCGAACAGTATCAACTGCTGGCAGAAAGTAATTCTGCATTTCAGCTATCCTGTCTTTTTGTTAAATAATATAAAATAAAGAGATTTGCACTTGCTGTAATGTCTGTGAGACGGCTCTTTCTCCAACACTACAACAAACCACCAGCAGTGAAAAACATCTTCCTCAAAAGCAGAGTGAGAAACATGTTTTCTGTATAATTAGAGTAACTGGCAGCATCTTGAATAGTTAGAGCTTCACAGAACTTATGCACTGAGGAATTATCATTGTTCACAGTTTTCCAACTCTCACTTCCCATTCCTTTCCCCTCTGGTATTCAGACCTTTCTATTTACCAGAAGAGCAGCAGAAGAACATGAGCTGTGCCCTCGCTGGTGAGGACTGGCAGGAGGAGAGGGAAAGGCAAGGAACAGGTGTCATGTAACACACCAATCAAAGCAGCCCAGCTTCATCACATACAACATAAGAATTCCCCATTCGTTTGGAATCCCTATGATTGTTATCAGCTCACACTGGTATTTTCTTCCATTTTTCCTCTACCACCACCTGGATTTATTTTTTACCTGTCATTAGGCACAGTGCTAAAAGTGCTCACTCCAACATCACATTAAGGGCAATTATCTACCAGCCACACAGCTCAGAACTCGTTTTTTAAATGTCACTACAACTCCACTGTTTCCATTCCCACATCAGCATCCATAAGCAAACAAGAGACAAAGATCTGAATCGTTACATCAGACAAGGCTCTGAGCAACCTGTGGAAGCAGAAGGTGTCCCTGCCCATGGCAGGGGGGTGGAGCAGGTGGCCTGTAAAGGTCCCTTCAACCCAAACCACTCAGTGATTCCGTGGACAGTCCATTACTGCCAGTGCTTGAGAAGTTCTCCCTTACCGTTCCTAACCAGCTCCTTGTTGAAAGCACTTGCTTCACAGTAGCTTCGTCCTTGTGAGACGGGAACTGTCTTCATGTCACCTGCCCTGCAGGTGTCGGTGCTACTCAGTAGCGTCATGGTTATCACCTGGATCAGTTCTTTAACAATTGTCCTTGTGCAGTGGGGGCCACTCACCAGCCCGTTGGAGGGGAAAAAGAAAGGTTTTAAGTGACGAGCGAGTTCGTTCCAGTCAGAGACACAGTCCTGGTCATCCTTACAGCCATAAATTAGTTCACCATTCTGAAAGGGGGGGGAAATGAAGAGTCTTTAGGCACTTCATGAAATCAAGTATTTCATACTGAGCTATTCAAAGCGTTGGATTTAATATTTTAAGCACAGGAAGGTGTTCTTAGCTTAACAATCTCCATACAAATACACACGACATGCCCAGTCTTACAAAGTGCCCTCTTAAGTTTAATCAGATCCCACATGTAACAACCTCTGAATGAGGAGCAAAAACCCCATTTAAACCAAGTGCTACTTTCTTAACTTAATTAACTGTAAGGAATCAGAACAATACAAGTGATCTGATACTTGGCACATTTTCCTATCACTTCTTTCTGAATAATGTCAGGAGTGAAAAGGCACCGTGTGAAACAACTTTCTTTTACCATTCAGACTGGCAAAGGGAAGGCTGTGAAAGGGGACAGAAAAGGTGTGATAGTTACCTGTGCTAATAGAAAAATAGGACAGTTCATAGAAGTTTAAGTAATTCAAATAGTTGATTTAATACTGGAAATAAATTGCAGAGTCTTGTTTCCTAGAATTAATCTGAAAATCTCCATAAGCCATAAGTTACTGCTTTATATTTTTTCTACGTGAATGCCATGGAAAAGGGAACTTTTTCCTTCCCCAGTGAGACCTGCTCTGCATTTGGCCTGCATCAGAGTTCCAACAGGAATTTAAAACCAAAATATTTGCAGCAACATGCAAAGTTCTCCATCTTCTTCCTCCTGAATTTTTAAAACTTTGGTCAGACTTAAAAGTCCTTTTCTATTAGTTGTTCCTCAGCAATTCTTTTAGACTAATTTAATTCCCCAGGGAAGTGGTCACAGCACCAAGGCTGCCTGAGCTCAAGGAACATTTGGACAAGGCTCTCAGGCACACGCTGGGATTGTTGGGGTGTGTCCTGTGCAGGGCCAGGAGTGGGACTTTGATGATCCTTGTGGGTCCCTCCAGCTCAGGACATTCCATGACTCTGTGAATTCTGGGAAATTATTACTTATCTGTCCTAACCTGAAATCTAATTCAGAATTTTCCTGTTTCCTTCTTTTGGTGGGGTCCAAAAATGATGGTGCTGATTGGGTAGGTTTGAAGTAAGATCTTGACTGTTTACATGCTGAAGGCAAATTGTTTAAAAGCCAAGGCAAAAAAAGCAAGTAGAGATTTAACTGTTTACCTTAAATATTTTCAAGTTGTTCTGTGCCTCCTGTAATAAGCTCTTCAAAGCAAAGTGCATTCTCTGTTTGTTTCTAGGGAAAACAAAAAATAAAGCCGAGAATGTTTTATCCCAGCCTTTGGATGTTCACACCTGGCATGAGCTGAGGTCACTGCAAAGGCAAAGTGAGCTTCAAATCTGAGTAAACCAAACAGCTCTTGGCTGCAATGTTATGCAGCAAGAGGCACTGGCACATTAATAAGCAGCTCTGATTCCCGAGATAGGTGTAAATAGACAGCACCAGAAATATTCACTGTAAAGGTCACACAAGCAGGCATGGATTATCCTTAATACCTCAGCAAAAGGCAAAGGAATCTGAGAAAATCTGCCAAAAACCCCCCTGTGTTACAGATTCCTTTTGGCAAAAGCGCAGAATCCTTACCCTGAGAAGAGATCCAACGGGCAATATTTACTGGGTCGCTTCCATTTTCCGTTTGCTACCTGTGGAAAACCAGAGCACTGCTGTTACCCACTGTCCCTGGAATAACTGCTCTCTTGTTTTAACAGTCAGGTGTGTGCACTGACATCCTGCCTTCAGAGGTCCCACAACATTTAAACCTCTTTGAACACAAAATTCATGACCACTGTGGGCCTTCCTGGTCATTTTTCCAGTCACTCAAATGCATTCACAAAGGGAGGAAGGTCACATTAAATCAGGGAGGTCCAGTCACTCCGTTTCAGACTCACAATGGACACGAGTCCAGTGAACTCTGTGCCTGTTACAGGCTGTTTGTTGTAAGTCACAGAATGCACTGGGTGAGCTGATCCTGAAAGGAAGTTCCACAACAGAGTTTACCCAACCACAGCGTTCACAGGTCCCAAAGACCGATATTGTGTTTGCTTGCTTCCAGCTTCCCACAGAACTTGTTCCATCTCTCACTAAACAAATTCACACCCAGCAACTCAAGCTGTGTATCCACCTACCAGCTTTAGTCATATCGGGGATTTGAGCAAGTTTTAACAGGAACCCAAGCCTGGAACAGCAAATAAAGCACAGTCCAGCCAAGGGGAAGCAGGATGACTTAATAATTACCTTTAGATGCTGATGCATACAGTAACGACACACCTTGTGCTTTATCTCCTGTGAAACATGGCTGGAGAAAGGAATGAAGCCACACTTTGGCTAAAACAAACAAACAAACAAAAGACTGTAAATATAAATGTATCTCTCCATAGAAACAGAAGCACACACAAGATGCAAATCTTTCTGGTTAAAGGAAAATTTTAAAAAATAATTTAAAAAAAAATCCAGCACTTAAAAGCTGAATACTACTCCCAATTATTTCAGAGAAATATTTTATTTAAATATTTATTTTTAAATTATTTTAATAAAAAAGGACACAAAACTGCTGTGGCCTACAGAAAAGCGTAGTAACATCTGGGAATTTCCCAAGTTTTGAAAAATCAGGAATTAGAAGAGGGGTTACAGTGAAAACTGAGCTCTGCCTTATCCCACTGCTGCATTCCTTGAACTGCTCTGGCTAGTAAGTATTAAAAAAGGCAAAGGAGCCCCCCGAGGAGCCTCTCCCCCAGACCTTGATCTCGATGCAGAGCAGGGGTCGGTGCTCGGCCAGGCGGTAGCTCTGCGGCCGCGTCAGGTTGGGAAGGCACATCGCGAACCCGCTCAGGGTGTCCATGTCCTTGTCACAGCGACACTCTGGGGAAGCAAAGGAAAGCCAACACAAATGTCAGAATCAGCTGTGTGCAGGTTTGTTTGCTCTGCAGCCATCCCATCTGCCAGCTGGGGTGTGGGAACAGACCTGGAAGCGCAGGACTCACAGTTTGGGAGGCTTTAGCCAATTATGCGCTTGCACAAATTTGCCCTCCCTGTTACCAATGCCCAGGTTCAGTTTCCTCAAAACTGTCCCGGCCACAAGAGTGCCACAAGGGCTGCTGTTAATGGCCAGCTCCCAGCTCCTCCCAAGAAAGGTGACACCTGAAACAGCAAGGAAATGCATTGGCCAACAACAGGTAAAGTGACTAATTAGTGTATTTATTCAAAGATGTGATCTCGAGTTTGCTTACTAAAGCTGCACGACCTACCATTCCTCAGCTGGGTCAAGAGGAATCTGTGAAAACTGCCAGGAATATCATAAACTTAAGAGGCATTATTTAAAAAAAGCCTTTAAATACCCTCTCTCCACGTGCATCCTTTGGGACACAGAAAGGTCTGTGAGATTTTAGTTCAAAGTTAACAAGAACACAGACCCCTCAGTTTTCAAATACCTCTGTTACTAAAGAGAGACACAGAACACACGTGTTCTGTTACAGTTTCCACTGCCAAGAAAAATGCCCATTGTGAAAAAATACATTGCAATAGAAAAAATAAATCCCAGAAACTGAAGCCTCATTAGGCACCAGCCTGCAATGACTTGCTGCACCTCACCAGGGTGAGCAAGAAACCTTCTGTCTCCAACAAAACGCTGGGGTTTGATTTCTAAACTTAAGCAAAAGTACATCCACCTTCCCAGCTGAAAGCCACCTGCCAAATCAGACAGACACAGAAATATGAATTATTAGAGAAGCTCCTTCATAAGTTAGACAGGCGTATGTGAAAGGTAATGTTGAAGGAAATTCTCTCCTCAAGGTTTAAAAAAGATTCCTGTTAAAAACGGGCAGTGGGATTTGCTGTTGTAAAGCACTTGGACAGCTCCTCACAACCATATTTCAATCCTCAGCAGCTGTGGACACACAAAGTTTAATTTTGAGAAATAAAACTGAATTCTATCACTCAATTCTACCAGAGTATCACTGACTTTTTAACTTCTATGAAACACTATTTACTTAAAACTATTTACTCTCCATGCTGGTTTCTGGCACTGTGGAACTGCTTCTCAAACAGGTGAGGACAAATCAACAATGGAGAGTGTCCTGTGTTCACTACATGTAAATTAATTCAATATTTTTCCTGGATCAAAGGCAACAAAGCAATCACTACAGCACTTTGATTTAATGCCACATTTTTCTTCAAGAACTTTGCTAAAGCAGAAGTTTCTGACCATTCTAAAAAACATAAGATGAACACACCATGAGGGCCCTTTCCTTTGCCCCGTTTGGAGCTCAGCCACATGTGAAGAACATGCACCAGGTGCTGCCAACTGTGAAAGGTGACACCACGTTCTGTAGCACTTCCCTTCACACCAAACACGTCACAGGTTGCCAAACTTCCAGTCTTGCAGCACGTTCCCAAAGTTTTCACAAGGTCAGCACACCCTCACCTCACACATTGTCCCCATCAATCCCTCGTGTCCAGGGGACTAGAAAAGCACGGCTGCAACTGTTAATTCCAAAGCACGTCCATTTCCATTTTTTCCACAACAAATTTTCAACTTATCATTGTCTCAATATTACATAAAGTCTCCTTATATTCTGAGGTATAATGCTTTTTAACTTTAGAACAAAGGAAAATGCTTTACAGCTTGAGGCAGCCCCCGTTTTAATGCCATCCCTGGCACTTACCTGGCCTCTCTGGCTGGATTTTCAAACAGAGCTGTCTTACGAAGTCTAAAGGCAGTTGAATAATTTCCTATTAAAATAAAAAAATGTATTTCAACACAAAAATTAATACCCAGTTTTGGGGGGGGGTCTTAAAATGGAATTGCAAAGTTCAGTGGGTGTTAACAACAGTACACTGAACTACATAAGTCAGCAGCTTCTCCCTCTGATTAACTGTGAAGACCTGTACCTGCAATCACAGGGAACACCTGCTGCACTATAAAAACAAAGAACTGATTTAAATAAATGCATAAGAAAGAGCCTTTTCAGTGCAAGTGTAATGTGCACGAAGGAACCTGCATCATTTTATCCTTTTCACAAATGAAAAAGTCCCTTTTCATCCTCACATCCCACCCTTCCAAGGCAGGACTGTGTAACTCAAGTTCCAGGTGAAGCTGTAGCTTTTCCACCCAGGTATCTGATGTTCAGTGAAGGAGATCTGGCTGCCCTGAAGAACAGAGTGAGTGGCAAGGGAAAAGGTTATCTGTGAATGCACAGAAACCTCAACCATTTATATGAACCAGGTTTCACCCCTTGTTTTACAGTTAAGTCTAAAAATCCCTCTTACACACACCCCTCTTGCCTTATGTAGAGCAGAGAAACGACCACTCTTTCATTAGAAGCTTGAAACAGCCATGGAGACAATCCAACCGCTCATCAGCACAGAGCAGGATCTTTGTTCTCATCCAAATGCTCCTTGTGTGTGTGTATTCAGAGCTCCCCAAACACTTCGGTGTTTACAATGCATAAGCCATTTCTTTTAAGAATAAAACATTTACCCCGTGGTGAATGTAGTTCTCCCCAAAGAACTGCTTCATCACATGTTTTCCAAAGTCTACGATGTTTTGCAGATGGTGTAGTATTTCCTGTGAAGTCTGGAAGACAGAAACGTGGTAATTTAGCTCTGAGATAATGATAAACAACACTCCAGAACACATACACATGCTAGTCAGTGATTTAGCAAACAGCCTAATTGCTGAGCTTGGTAGGTCAGTGCACACTGAAACTAAACAGGCACATAATCTACGTTTGTTTCTGCCTCAGGGGCTGGGACAAACACAAAAACAGCCAGAGATGACGATTCTTAAGTGTCAGGGGAAAAAAAGAGAGAGAAAATTACAAAGGTGGAAGACGAGGAAGTTACTGAAAAGCTACTCTGTCTTTGACCATTATTCTTAAAACAACTCAAAGAATTCTAGTAGTCCAAAGAGGCCTTCCTGTCAACAGTTGGAGTGCAGGAGAGGCTTGGAGTGTTACAAAATACCTCATGGAGATTGGGAAGGGAATGGTTGGAGAGACAGACATCACAAACCTCGGCACGGACAGGTACAGAACTTGCCATTTGTCCCAAATCCTGCCCCAGACAATGAAAAATCTTACTGTAATGTCATCCTCTGTTAATTTTGTTTTATGTGTGTATAAGGAAACTCCAAGTTCTTCTACAAGACAAAAATGCCAAAAGATAGAAATGAATTTCCATGAGTACTGGAAGCAGGACAGGGACATGGGTACAGTCAGACTTTGACAGCTCCTGCTCATTAAAGAGGGAGCAAAGAAGCCTTATAGCAGTATTATCCCATTCCCAGTGCTCCAGCACACTCTGGTTCTGTGCACAGTATTTTAGTGTTACAATAGACAAGCTTCTCTGTGCTTTTGTAAGACAAAAAAAACACCACTAAATCCCCACACTGGGATTCAGTGGAGGAAAAAGAAAGTGCAACACTCAGGTACATGTTAGAAAATCGGAGAGGGGAAACAAGAAGAGCAGAGCAGGAGAAAATAAAATGCTGGAGGGCAACACTCAGATACTGCCAAAGTCTAGAGAAAGGAGGAAAGACCACATCCAACAAAAATTACAGATGCCATAGGGAAAAGGAGCTTGTCACTAACAATCTTACTGACTTGGTTTTATAGTGCCATCACAACAGGGAGATTTTCTTCCCACAGCACCATTTCCACCATTTCCATAAAGGCCAGGACAGCACTGATTATTTAAAATACTTGACAAACCGTACATGGAGCTGCTCCTCAGAACAACTCTCCCTGAAATCTTTTAAGAGAGCCAAAATCACCGTGGAGTCTCTTCCCAACAGGCAACCTTCCACTGCTCGAGCCTCAGAACCAAACACACTAAATGCCTCAGTAACTTTCTCAATGGCACTACTCTGATCTGAAGAAAGTTGATTAACTCATCTTGCACTAGTCAGGAATACAGATTATCCCTAAAAAATATCTTCTCCTCTGTCATGTTGCTGATTCTCCAGGACTTGTTTACTGATCTGAAGATAAAGTATTTAGTTTACTGTTCTGCTCCAAGAAAAAAATGATCCTAAAAAAAAAAAATCGATCACCAAGATAAGTAAATATATTCAAATTACAAAGTCATCTATTTAGAGGAAGCTGTGTATCACAATCCCAACCCAAGGCAAATGCAGGATGCTGGAGCTGGGCACAAGCCTTTTTTCCTCATGTTTCACTATCCCAGTCCATAACACTATATGCAGTGCCAAAGTACTCCACAGCACCATTATCAACCTCACTGCTGTAGTGTGGAACTGAAAAGTCATTTCCTGGCTTCCTTTGTGACTTTGTCATACTCTGTCAATTTTTTAAAAACAATTATTATGCAACAATCTCTTCCAACTTAAAAAAAAAAAAAAAGAGGAAAAAAGCTGGTACTCAGTGTTTTGTCTTCTTAAATAAACTGTAACAGAGTGACTTTATAATTAAAGTTGTGGTCTAGTTCTCCCTTGCTGTATTAAAAATTGAGATAAACACTGTTTCCTTTGCAATCCACTGGGCTCTTCCCCGTTCTTGTTAACACTCTAAACATTATCATCTTGGGCTACTACAGAAGTACAAGATACATTTTTGAAACCATGCCACTATAAGCAGCTCAAGAAACAACTTGAACCACACTTTAGGTTCACCAGACCTTTTTTCAAGTCAAATAGTAGCAGAAAGGCCATCAAATCACTCACACTGTGTTCAGGGGTTCTTGCCTTCCTCTGCTTTACTGGAGAAACTTCTCCTTTGTCCCTTGTTAAACTGAATGTTTTTCACATTCATCTTCCTGATTTAAAGCAACAAAATGCCCTTTCTATGTTTTCTTTACATTCATCCTTGTTTCTTTTTTCCTGAAATGAAGCACACGCCCCCCAGCTCTCAGCAGAGCCTCAATGCTTTTTATATTTCTCTCACCAGAAGAACCCACCACTGCCACTGAACCTCACAAAGCCACGGTTCAGGAGCTGCTGTAACTCCAGCCATTCCCTTTATCTCTCAGGTAACACACACCCTAAAGACTTCTCTTGAGGGTGAGGAAATGAAAGAATTTGAACCTTGTGCTCTCTTTTCTTTTTTTTTTTTCCTTGGAACACTGTGTTCACCCTCCACCTTTGCTTCTCGATCATTTTTTATCCCTGTTAAAAGAAATCTGAAGTAACTCACTTCAGTTGCTTCTCGAGCAGAAAAACCTTATTCTACCATCCAAGAAACTGGGAGACTGTGTCCTGTTCTTGACAATAGACAGGACTAAAACCACTCACTGACAAAGGCTATTCTGTGAATATTTCATGTGTTTGTTCAAATTCCATGGCTTTTTAGCTACTGAATGGGTGGTCAGCAGCAGACCTTTACCATGACACCATTCCTGAGCTGTTCCTGTTCTGTCCCAGCTAAGAACAACCAGCAAAACTCATTTCTTCCTCAGCATCCCTGCACTCCTGTCCGTGGATATGGAACATTCCCACTGTCTCTGTGCCACAGAAAGCTGTCCCCTCTAACACATGGCAGTCTCACACCCTGCCCCACACAGAGGGCTTGGTATCAGCACTCACATCATCTTACTTACGTAAAGCGACCTCAAATTTCCTCCTGTTGCCAAAACCCCTGAAACATGGGCACATTTCAAAACATCCCCTTACTCCTACTCCTGCCAGTCACAGCTCTTTCAGGGGTTTCTTGTTTCTCCTCACACTGGCTATTAGTTTACCTGAGGGCTTTTAGCAAAGGGACATGTTGAATCTTACCTTAGTCTGGTTGGGGGGGGACTTCAGGAACCGCAGCACCACACAGCGCTGGAGGGAGAGAGCACAGAGTAGGGTTTCGTTAGCATTTCATCATTTATGAACAGCACAATTGTCTGCTCCCCCTACCTACCCCCTCCCAGAAATTAAGGGGAAAAAAAAGAAAAGCAAGATGGGCATTTTAGATGGTTATTTCACTCAACCTGAAATCAAATACACCGGCTGAAATCAAACACAACGATGCCTGCTGCCAGCTTTGCCATCGGTTTAACGAGGCTGCCACTGCATTTCCAGTCACCAAGTGCACCAGGGAAATGCTCCCTCAGCTCACAGCACTGCTCTGGAAATGTGGGAATGCACAGTATTGACAGCACCACCCTGGCATTTGTGCATCAAAGGTCTTGGGGGACAAAGAGAAACAAGACCCACTTCACTCACAGTATCAGCACAGCATCACAACATCTTACAGGGACACTTACCACCAGCAGCAGCTACACAGCTGTACTTACAAACATTAAACCCTGTTACTGCTAAACTTCCACAGAGTAAACACCTAACACAGAGATAAATGCAGCAGGTTTCCAAATATTTTACCTTAAAACCACAGAAAATTCACTAATTTTTGTAATTTTTACCATTTTTATCCGTTTTTAACAATTCAAAAACCTTCATATTTTCAAAGTGCATGAATTCTAAAAACATCCTCAGCCTTTATTTTTAATATTTCAGATTAAAATATTTCATAATTAGGCCTTTCTCCTTAAGCCTATTGAGTGTCTTCCATCACAGAAGTTAAGTGAAGTATCTTTCTCTCAAAAAAATCTTGCTGAAATTTAACCATTAAACTTAGTAAAGAGACTTTTTGTATTAAAATCATATTTTGACATGGTATTAAGTAACCTGCAGGCTTACCAGGCAGGGCTGTGTGGTAACAGAGCCCTGTTGAGCCTGTATCTCTGTGTGCACGGTGTTGTTGTACACTGTTTCAACTGTTTGGATCTCCTGTTTTAATAATTCATAAGCAAGTGGATCAGTGATGGAGTGATATGATTATCACTTCTCATCCCTTCAGAAACATGATTCTGTAGTCTTTCAAGGCCAGTGTAGATATTTATCTATTAATCAGTTCCCAGCCAACAAGGTTCCAACCATTGCTTTGGAAAACCCAATTGCTCTCACAGGACTCACTAGGTATTAGTTCATTACCAAGTCATTTCTAAAGAGGCACAGTAGGATAAAATGACCAAGATTATACATGGCAAAAGGAGAACATGCTGCTTGCCTAAGATGTCAAAAGCAAACAGCAACGTTCAAACAAACCTTCACAGAATTACAGGTGCACTCACACCAGTCCCCCCGCACTGCGCCTCACTAAGGCTTTTAAATGATTAGAGCAAAACAAAACCCAACAAAAAAAAAACACACCCCAAAACCAAAAACAAACCTCAATAAACCCCAAAACACTTCTTTCCTTTCTTGGGGCAAGTTTTCAGCTACGTCCACCCCTCTGTGCAATCCAACACGCAGTGACAAACACACTGCCACAGCACCAAGTTAACCCATCAGATGTCACAGATGCCAACTGCTTCAGAATTATCACCACCCAAAATACTGGCCCATATTTTCATGCTATTGCTTTCCTGATTCACATGAGTGATTCTTTACTTGGAAATATTGTGGGTGGTTGTTGCCATGAGGGGTTTTTTTTCAGTTAACTTAAATGCCTTAGACTTTTTTTTTATATTTAAAGATTGAACACCAAAGATGTACCATGCTCATCTGTATGCATGGAAATGGCCCAAACCCAGAAGAGAACAGATCTCTGAGGAGGTTGTCACTACTCCTTAAATCCTTGGAGAATCAGATCGACTAGATCCCAATGCTCCCTAAATTTCATTCTCCACAAGCAGTGGAAGGGCTTACAGAGGTGCTTAACACCACTTCCATCAAGGCACCACCACCATCAGAATATTTAGCTGGATAATAGTCCCAGACACACAAAAAGATGAAAAATGCAGGCTGCAAGCAGAAAAAAAAAAGAAACAGTGCATGGAGGTATGCAAATGTAACACATGGAACATTAAAAGGCTTCACACCTTTTGAAGTAAGACAAGCTAGAAAAATAGTGAATTCAAAGGAAGAATTCTCTCTACTACTTTTTTTAATCCTGCATATGTTCAGTACCTAGTTAGTGACAAGACTAAAAAAACCCAACCCATCAGAACAAACACGACTGCTCTTACTCTCAGATAAAGAATTCAAGGGCGACCGACACAGGAGACTCTCACATGAGAGCACAGCAGCTCGACAGCAGATAACAAACAATGTCCTCAGTGGCTCCAGGACCACACGAGGGCTACTGTGACATTCCCAATTGTCATGGAAAGCTCAAAACAAACACAAGCAACAAGGATAACAAAACTGGTGTCTCTGAAAACACATCCACAGGCGCTGCAACCAGAAGAGCACTCACAACTAGGCCACAGCGTTTTCAGACTCCAGCCTGAAGGTTAGGGTCCCACCAAGAAAGGCAAACACTTCTCGAGCACCCTATCACCAAACAATTGTTTGGTTAAAGCAGAAGGAAGTTAATCATTGCCAATAAGGAGAGAAGCTGTGGGAGGGGCTGTGAAAGCACTCAAAGAAGTCTCTGCATCACAGAACCACAAGGATGTGAACACACGCAGATCCTGTCCTCGTGTACCCTGGGAAAAAACAGTGCCGGTCTTAGTCCCCAAAACGTTACCTGCAAGAATTTCTCTTCTCCAAAGCAGTTACTACAGCCATTATTTTAATCTTACTCAGTGAAATCCAAAAAACAAAGTAATCCTTGGTAGCTCGGCCAAAATATGACTGGGCACCGATCCAGGTACTTTGGATTAGACAGTAGCATTACGAAACCAGGACAAAAGCTTACATTTATTTCTTTACAGCCTGATGTTTGATAGTGGCCTTATTTTATGACCTCGCTGTCATACAGTGCAGGCCTCCTGAACTGGAATGTTTTCACAAGTGAAACACAACTGGGGCAAATCCATAATCTTGATATTACCCTTCAGGGAACAGCCTCGTTTGCATCACTGAGGTTTTTATTCAGGTTTCCATCTCTTGCTACATTAGTACCAAAATCTGTGTAAGAGATGGTGGCTGTGAAAGAAATAGGAGAATTTGTATAAAAACAAGCTCAACTGCTGGTACTATTGTTTAGAATTATGGAAAGATGTGTATTTTCCTTCTGCTGTTACCACCTCAGCTCACATGGATTTAAAATAAAAATATAAGGAATTAGCCTGTCCAAACACAAAGCCTGGGAAACATCAGCTTCTCCTTTCCCAAATAAGCAGGTTCACGTCATTTGTTATTACTCCATTATTATTCTAACCAGCACACATTAACTGCCTTTGTCTGGAGGCAGAGCACTACTCTGACATCTCTTTCTGCCACTGGACAAGATTCCCATCTAGCTGATTACCAGCTTGTGTTCACATCTGCAAGATCCACGGGCAGAAAACAAGACACTTCGGGAAGAAGCTTTTTAAGTCCCAAAAGGAACTCCACCCCTCTTCCCACCCCCGTCAGTCTCCTAAATTCTGGCATCTAAAAGCTCACCAGTATTTTTGCAAGCGCTATCTGCAATTTTACCTCACAAAGTCACCTGCCTGTCTACTACACCCTGTTGTCTGAAAAGGCACAAGATATACAAACAGGACAAGAGAACCCACAGTTCTTTTAAAGTCCATATAAAAGTCACAAGCTTGCAGCCATAAACATGGGGGAGAACACTCTCAAAGACTGGTAATAAATCTTTCCCTACAATTCTTACTGTACTATTTTTTGCAACCAATTAAAAACATCAACAACCACTGCCAAAGGAGATGAAGATAAGAAGTCAAATTTACTTCTAGAAAAAATAGTGTCTGTAAAGGCCCATGAACTTCTTTATACAGTCAAAACTGGTTGTTCAATTCGTTGTCCTTTGACGACACTCAAGAGCTACCAAGAACTTACCAAACAGGGCTCTAAGGATCCCAGATCTCCTGCCACCACTGTAATCATTCAACACCACCTAATCACTGTGGATTTATGGCTGTGCACAGCAATGACAGCTACAGAAAGTACATTCTATCTACATTTCAGTCAAAGGGAGGGAGTCAAACTGAACACAGTGATATGCAAATAATAATTAATGGCTGTTTCAATGGTACTCAATGTGAACTGTGGAACTGTTTTGCTGATATCAAGCTGTCCCTGCAGTAGCACACTGGAGCCGCGTGCACTACATGCCAACTAAAAAAAATTATTCTGACAACTTTTATTCCAAATCTACATTCCACAGCCCCTTCAATTCCGACTCTAGTTTGAGGGATTTGAACAGAAAACAATGGTGTTCTATTCAGAAAATGCAACTTCTGGGAAGGAGGAAAATGGACAAAGAGGTGTTATATTCACATCTCAGAAAAGACAGGGACACAGAGGAGAGTTCCTCCTTCTGAGAACTGATAAAACTCAGGAAAAACATGCCCACCACACTGCCCAGACACTTCAGCCAAAGCTTACCTTCATGATATTCAACACGAGGCATTTTTAAAGGTCTCCTCATCCAGGGTGCTGTGCCATGTGGAGGGATGTGAGAGATGGAAACAAACTAAGTGCTAAAAAATTTTGCAGCTTTTGAATGAAGTACACATGGCAGTATTGTACACAACTGTTGTTTTCCAACCCAGTTCTGTTCTGCATAAGGTGGATAAGATCACACAAAACAAAGCAAGGAAAGCTACATTTCCTGCCCGTATGGAGGAAGTTTAGCAACTGCTCACACATAGTGTAAAGAAGCATTCAAAAATCAGAACAATACTCTTTTATTTAGCATAGGAATCCTTGAATAACAATGTTTTTATTTCTTTACATGAATAAAGAATTTCTGGCATAGCACCTGGCTTGACAACATTCAATATGGCAAACCATTATTTGAGAGCAAACCCCCCATGATACTTGTTTCCTTTAGCACACAGCTCACAGCTTGCATCAGACTTCAGGTGCTCATTCCAATTTTTTTTTTCCCCTGCCTGGTTATGATCTCGACTCCCATGAGAGTTAAGCACTACCTCAGGTTTCACTTTACAGCTTTGTGTAACCTTGCAATACGCAGATGGTACCAATTCCAAGAGAATTTAATGATTGCACTCGCCAAGAGCGAGAAGGAAATGCCTGCCCTTCAGCCAAGACAGCTAATCAGAGAACCTGCAATGGTATCAAGTGATACACCCAGTGCCATGAGGTGGAAACACACACCAGAGGGAGAACAGGCTGAATAAACCCATTGATCCCTGGCCCTGAGTACATCAGCACTGTGTGGTAACACAGCACACGGCCCTGACTGAAACACAAGGACAAAATTTACCAGCACATCAAATACCCCCGTCAAATAGGTGAGTGGTGCCAACCAGAACATAACACACACTAAGCTTCCTTCCTTTAAGCTGCCCTAAACCTCCCCCTATCAGCAACACTTCCCAGCATGAGGCTGCTGAGTCACCTGATGTTATGCCGGGGGAACCAGGCGTTCCAGGAAAATATTAATAGGGAGGGGAGGAAATAGAGTAAGAGGGATTAGAATGAAGATAAGTAATAAAATGGAGAGTTAGAATAAGTTAATAGTTCCCAGTATCTGGAACACCTCAGCTAGAAGACACCTAAGCAAACCTTGGGCAAGTGTTCCATGGAATCCAGTGACTCTCTTCCTTCCCAAGCAAAACTAGGCCAGGGAGGACAGCTTAGGGAGGTCAGAACATGGTTATTGCATGTCATGGGAAAATAAGTAAGTGAGGCAAAGAAAACAGCCACTGAAGGGTTGGGAGGGAGAAAAGAACCAAAGGAGGGAATAAAATAGGCTCTTAGACTGAGCACTCCCACACAGCTTTGGGTCAGGCTACTTTATCCAAAGCAACCAACCCACGGCTGCTGGGACTGAGGGCAGGGACAGCAGCAGCATGGAAAAGGCACAGAAACTCCACCATCAGTGCATTTACCAAACTCTCCTAACAGACAAAAAACTGCTTTTTAGATAATGGCTTGATCTCATCAACAGCACAAGAAAGTCATTCAAGTCTGAGCTTGAACAGAACCCAGAAGAAAACAAGAGGGTTTTTAACCAAGGCCAACCCACTCCTGAGCTTGACTGGGATTTGGTTTGCATTTTCTTTGGGTATAGCCCTCAGAATTCTCAAAATCACTCAAAAAAGAAAAAATAGGCCTAAAGCAGAGTTTGAATTTCCGAAGGTCACCAGAAGACAGGGCTGCTCCAACACTTATTACTAGCAAAATAAGACACCACGTCTGGAAAAAGCATTCTGGGAGGAGGAGAGAGGTGGTGTTGCTGCAGTTAAGTGACCACTGGCATTAGAGTAACTTGTGACCACAGCATTGGCAGTGTTTGTGTCTCCCTTCTCCATCCACACAGGTGCTGTTTTTCCATCTGCATCTACAGAACTTAAAGCACTTGTATGATAAGAAAAGTTTTAACTGCTGCCTTTCTGCTCTCTCTCCTCCCTACAGTCAGCCCTGCTACCCAGTGCTACCTTCTCTTCCACTCTGGAAGACACTAAACTGCCCTGCATTCAGAGCTTTCAGTGCACAAACCCGGTAAAGCTGAGGAAAAAGTAAATTTAACTACTCTCGTACAACATGGAATTGAAATCCTGATATGGAATTAAAATTCTATAGAGATGTTGACTCAAGCTGCTTCCAACTTTTAATTCTTCTTTAACAGTAAAAGCTTTGTAGATTGTACTCAAGTATAGTTAGCCCATTTAATTTTGACACCTTCAGGCCCAGTTGTACCAGTTCCACCAAAGAACCAAATAAAAACAAATACCAAACTGTCTTTTTTTTTCCAGTGACCATGGGCAAGTACAGAAGTATCAGTTAACCAAGGTTAACACAAGGAAATGTACAGTTTCATACAGGTGTCACAAAGGGTCCCAATTCCAACTCAAACCAGTGATTGCCTCCTGTTTCTAAAAACTTAATTGTTGTTTACACCAAGGCAGACATCTCTTCCTTTCTTTTCCACTGATGACACACCCTGATCGCATACTTGGCTTTTTCAACTGGATTTCATAGCTGCTTGCTTCAGTAAATTTGGGCAGAGGCTCCTCTATTTGTCTACAATAATAAATAATTTTTTAAAATCAAAAGCAATTACAACTAAGAAAGGTGGAGCAAATATATTATCTTTAGTCTTTAAGCTGTCTTCCTGTCCTTTTGTCTAGGTAGGTAAAGGGTGTGCAGGTGCGAGGTTTTTGCTAAACAGTACTCAGAGATAGACAGTGTTTAGATATGTTCACACCCAAAAGAACACAATGCTGGAGAAGGCAGGTCAAAGAAATGCCCTCTGAAATAGAAAAAAAAGAAATAACACCAAAAAAACCCTCTAAAAAAGGTCAAACTGAAGAGGCAGAAAATTCTACAGAACCAGATTCAAAACTCCTCTCTGTATTACATCATTCCCAAATCCATCAGAAGTAAGAATTATCACAGGTTGGGAATGTAACTAGAAGATTCTCCTCAAGAACACAAAAATATTTGAGTTCAAGTCATACAAAAACTATGCCTTTTCCACTAGTTAAAATAAAATTCAATAAATACCAGTTGCATTTTACCTTTCCTGATAATGTCTGTCTGTGAAAGAACCAAGAGACCAGGACTTGGCCATATTTTACATCAGAGCAATATTCAGAGAAGACCATTGTTAATAAACTATTCTAATTATAACCACAGGAACAGCAACCAGTTTTTCCGTACTTTTCCCTACCTGAACACCCTTTAATACAGGAATCAGCAGCCTGTTCTATATTTCCTTGAAATCAAGACATTCATAGGCATTAAGGGAGGAAGAAAACGATCAGAACACAACTGAACAGAAAACAGAACAAAATTTGCTTTATAGTCAGGGATCTGGAATTTCTCAGGAATGACCTGGAAGCTTGGGGGGGGCAAGACTTACACACATTTCAATAGGACAAAACAGATTCAGGCAACTCCACATAGAAAAACAACGGAAGAAGAAGCAGGACATGCAGGGTTTTGGACTTGTGCAAAATGACACTATCAGAAAAAGCACCTTAAGAAGATTCTCTCAATGAGACAGCAACTAATGATCAGCATCATCCCTTTCTGCCAAACAGGAATAGAGGAAAGCTGCAGCTACCTGGTCATTCCAACCCTAAGCTTACCACTCTTTCAGCAAACACCCTTCTGTCTAAACATCCAGTCTGGTCCTCTCTTCAAGTAAGTTTATTGCAGCAAAACTGAATCATTTGTCATTATTCTTAAACCAACCAACCAGCCACAGGAAAATTATTTCATATTTCAAAAGCATTAAAAGGAACAATAATCTACCCTGACTTGACACAAAGCCCCCCCCCAAAGCAGAATTATTTTATTTCAAAACCCCAAACCAAGTCCCTCTCCCCCATATGCAGAAAGTGACTTTCTGCACACACTTTGCAGCACCGTAATGCAGCTGCCAGGAGACACAGCTACAGCTGTAGTGAAATCACAGGCTGGTGTTAAAACACAAGATACTCCTCTCTCCCAGCACCTCTGCTGTCTACAGTCCCCTACACACTCAGAAAAATAACTGGGAAGGTTCTCTGCAAAAGCAGCACTGGGACATCCTCCATCTTTAACCACAGGTCTTGAAGGAAAAATAAATACCACAGAGAAGAGACAGATATTACTCACTTCTATGGGCACCAACTTTGGGAATCTTCTGCAAGTTTGATTACCTGACTAGACTATCTTGTCCAATCTCCTTAGCTCTGTTTCATTCACCTTCTCTGTCTCCCCTCCTTCCCCTTTTCCTATTTCATAAGGTCACGTATCCTCTGGAGATGGTTTATGCATTACTAACTCAGTTCTGTACCAAAACCCAAGGAGATCTGCTAGAGCTGCAAACATTCCAAGACAAGAAGCAGATGATCACTAACAATCAAGGCATCTGAAGATACAAAACAACCTTTTGCAAGCACACATCAAGATTTCTCTTGACTATCTCACTGAATTTAAAACAAGCTGGGGAAAAATGAGAAAAACCCCTCTTATTCTCTTGTACCACCTCCCCACAGTCACCCTGAAACACGAGTTTAATGTTCAAATGTATTTTAAAATTAAGCTTTTGATTACAATATCCCAACACATAGAAAGTAAAACAGAAGATGCACAGAAGGAACGTACAGAATTCATCTCCTAAAGCAACAACTGGAGATTGTGAGCACAGTTCCAAAAGCAAGAGGAAATCCAAGCCATTATTTCCAGAGTTGCTTACACTACTTTCTACAAACACCTACTTGAAGCCTTTTGAAATGAAGTGTTAAGTGTCCCCGTAAGAGCAAACAACTGATTAAAGAAAGGGAAGAACTCCAAAGGAGGATTTCCAGCTCACTTCTGAAAAACTAAGGATCTCCACCACAGAAAGACACAACAGCTTACCAGGAGATAACTGTGCTGCAGCAGTTCCTCTGAACCCTCTCCACCGCTCAGGAGTAGGGAGAGGGAAAGTTTAGCCCTCTTTTTAAATCAGATGCCAAATTTGATGTGGAAGGAACAACACTCCAATAAAACTGCAGGGAATAAGAAGCCTCCTTTCTAAAGCACCTGGCTGGCTCTGATGGTGCTTGGTTGGGGTTTTGTAGAGCTGTGTCTGTCCTAAAGCAATTTATGCATCTCTGAGATGGCAACTAGAACAAGTAATCAGGCAATTCACTGTGTGGTGTGGAGGGTGACAAATAACTTTTGTTGAAAAGGATACAGTGATTCAATCAAATATTCAAAATTGCAACTGATGGACAAGGATCATACAGACACTGCCTGAATGGTCTTGCAGTGTTTGTGTAACACAAACTTTCCCAGTGTCTCACCAACACCTCTCAGAGTTACCAGTTGTATTTCTCACTAAAATCATGAGGAAGGATCATGGTTCATTCTACCAGAAGCATTTCAGCAGGCTACAAGACTACACAGAGGCCTTTTGACTACAATTCAGTTTCAATTTGAATTAATTAAATCACAGCTGGAAAAAAAAACCAGGAAAAACTGTGTCACCAGAGAAATTTGTACTATAGTTCTGTACATCTCCTGGAACTTCAGATTCACCAGAACCGAAACTAAAGATCAATGAAAGCAGAAGTTTGAGTGTGCATCAAGCAAGCAGGCACACAGCTCCAGAGATAACAATGGAAACTGGAAATGCTTGGCAAGCATTCCATCTTCACTCATCAGATCGCTGTCGAAATGCTGGAGAACTAACTAAAGTAAGTCTGTAAGAAGAGATGTGTTGACTAGACCATGTCCTGCCTCAGGATCCTTATCCTTCACTGGATGGGTAAGGAGCAGAGATGCACTTGCAGAGACTACAGCACAGGCTGTGGGAGCACAGGCACACAGGGAGCCTCCCATCACTGTTACACTCTGCAGGATTAATGACCAGCCAGAGGAAAGAGTCCTGACAGCCCTGTGACAGAGCACGTTCCATAGGATGCCACTGTCCCAGTGCCAGGCAGACTCTGTCTGTACGCCCTGGAAAAGCGGCTGCGTGTCGCCTGCGTCCAGGGCTTATCAGCCCATCGCCAGCAGAGCTGTTTGCTGGGCATGTGACTTCTCCATGACCAACTTTTTAATTTGGTGCTGCACTAGCTCTGGACTAACAATGCCTCACACATCCGTGTCTTAAAGGGCAACGTACAGGGAATGGAGCAAACCAAGGAAATAAGCAGAGCCTCACACACACGAGAGCTCCCTGAGCTGACAATGTGTTGTCCTTGCTGTCCATCCCTAGTCCAGCCACGCTCCTCACAGCCAGGAGCAGGAGTGTCCCCCAGGCTGTCTGCCCACCCCAGCCCACACACCCCGTGTGCTGGAGACGTGACCTTGCAGAGGGCTGTTATCAGCGCTCCAAGGAGCGATCCAGAGGGCAGGAGTTCCAGCTAAACACCCTGGACCTCACTTCATGAAAGGCAAGGCAGCTCGTGCCCTCTTCTCCAGAAGCATGGGGATTCATTTTTTTGTTGCTGTTTTGTTTCTGAAAACTTCTTAAGCTTTCCAGAAGAAGCAGTGAAGGGAGGCTTAGACCTAGAGATCTAGGGACCAGCTTCCTCCTCACATTCCAAAACACCACTACACATCAAAAGGGAGAACATGGAAACAACAAACACACACAGCTCCACCCAGGCCTCTCACTTGTATCTGAGTATCCATTCACATCTCCCTCACCAGCACCAAATCACTATCCCTCCCACTGGCACCCAGACACAAAAAACATGGACTGGAAAGCTACAGAATGAAACACGGACAGTCAAAATGGAATTCACTGTCTTAGTTGTGCTACTGTTCTGTTCACACAAACCTGAGAATAACTTAACACCAGATCACGAGAATGATGATTAATCATGCCAGTATGTCCTGTTTGTAAGAGGCACAAAGTAACAATTAGCATCTAAACAGTATTTTATAGGCTCCAAGTTTATAGGCTCTAAGAGTTTGTCATCAGCAGACACAAAGCTCCAAGATGTAAACTTTACTGGTTCAAAGCTGTCCATAAAGGAAAAATCACATCTACTTAACTTTCACTCCACATGAAAAGTTCTAACATCTTGTTAAAAAGAGAACTGACACACTCAGCAGCTATTCTGAATCACTGGCAGACTTCCTCACTTTCCATATCTTATCGCAATTACATCACTACTAATCCATTACATATCCTGATTCCTGTCATCCAGTGACTGAGTAGTTTCTAAAGTGCCTTTTTCAAAGCTAAAATGTGACAGGAAATAAAATGATACACATACTTCTTGTACCAAAACCAGCTTTTAAAAAACATTTCATATAAAGAAGCCAGAGGCACAGAAGTGCCCCTCCTAAAGTTTGGAGAGCACCATAGGATTTCCAGCATTTTCTCAGACTTGATATTTGCTGATGTTTTTTACATCTAGTTTATAATCCAGAAAACAGACATCAGAAAAATCCAGTATTTTCAGTCATTCATTTTGATGTTATCTAAAGAAACAGCTGTCAAGATTCAACTCTTGCTATAGGTCTTTTTCTACATAAAAGTCTGCATTTTATCATTCGGATTTACTGGGTTTAAATCTATGAAGCATCAAGAACATTCTGTGGCCAATCCGTAGCAGCTTTTAAACCGAAATACAAATACATTTTTAAGACAAAAAAACAGTCAGAAGCACTTTTCAGAAAAAGAATAAATTCCTTCAAGGGACAGATATCCCAATATATTGAGTAAATAATACACACACAAGGGGGGCACGAATACAGGGACAGTATAAACTGACACAGAGTCTGCTTGACTGGATTTATCTTCATTTAATCGTTACTACTGTTTTAAGTGCTGAATCTATTTTACTGCGGTTTCTAAATAAAACACTCCCTAAAAATATCCCAAACAAACAAAAAGCTCAAAAACCCAGACCAACAGGTAGGCGGGAGGAGGTGGATGAGCCGCCCGGCGGGGTCACATCACCCCGGGTCTGAGGCAAAGCCAAAACCCGAAATTACCGCCGGGAGCCGGTCCAGCGGGGCAACGAGTGTTCAAACTCCTCACGGAGCCAGAGCCGGTGACAAAGGGAAAAACACGCCTTCTCCAGCTCGCTTTCCCCTGTCACATCACCCACACCCGGGCATGACGATGGAAAAGCGGGATTTTCAGCACTTTTCCTCACAGCTCCCGTCTCCAGGCGGCAGCTGCCCGGCCATCGGCTGCTCTCCCTTCCACCCGCACCGGCCGCGAGGGAGAACCCGTGGAAGCGCCCGCTAATCTCCCTCACGGGACGGGCCCGATCCCCCCAGGATGGAAAACTCCTCCGGGAGAGAAAGGAACGAGGGCGGCTGGCGGGGCCGAGCGGCCGCTCCCGCCGGGCCGCCCCCCTCACGCGGGGCCCGGGCTGGTCTCCCCCGCCGCCCCCCCCCCGCACCTGGCAGTGTGAGACGACGAGGCTCTGGTTGCCTTCCCCGTGGTACTTCCATTCATTCTCATCCATCTTCTCCACTTCCATGCCCGGCCCGGGCCGCGCGGAGGGAAGGAGCAGCCGCCGGCCCCGCCGCCTCACGCCGCCACCATCGCGGCTGCGCCGCCCGCTCTCGGCCGAGGGAAGTCCCGCCCGCCGCCGGCGCCATCTTGGAGCCGGGCACGGCGCCGCCGCCGCCATGGCGGGGCCGGGCAGGGGTTCGGCGCTGAGGGGAGCGGGACCGGCGGCACAAAAGCGCCTTCTGCCTCCAGAAACGGCCCGGCAAAGGAGTGCTGTGTGCAGTGTTGGGCGCCACAATATAAAAAAATAGACATGAAGCCATTAGAGAGCGTCCAAAGGAGGGACATGAGGATGGTGAAGAAGCCGCGTGAGGAGCGGCTGAGGGCACTTGGTCCGTTCAGCCGGGAGAAGGGGAGACTCAGGGGAGACGTCATCGGGGTCTGCAGCAGCATCCTGAGGGGCACGTACAGATCTCTTCACTCTCCTGGCCACTCACAGGAGCCGAGGAACGGCAGGAGCTGAGTCGGGGGAGGCTGAGGTTGTATCTCAGGAAAAGATTCTTCCCCCAGAGGGTGATGGGGCACTGAACAGGATCCCCAGGGCAGTGGGCACGGCCCCAAGACTGACAGAGCTCAAGGAACTTTGGACAATGCTCTCAGGGACAGGGTGGGATTGTTGGGGTGTCCTGGGCAGGGCCAGGAGTTGGACTTGATGATCCTGATGGATCCCCTCCACCTCAGGATATCCCGTGATTCCATGGTATTGGGTGCCCGGATAACATCCTTGGGGATGGCCGTGTGGAAAATGAGCTTGCATCTGCAACGTGCAGATGGTCAAACACACGCACAAAAAAAGGTGGAGTTGTACCTTTGGGGTTGTGTTTGACAGAACCACAGGATCAATCAGGTTAAAAAAGACCTCCGAGATCATCGAGTCCAAGCTGTGCCCGATCCCCACCTTGTCAGCCAGAGCAGGGCACTGGGTGCCACCTCCAGTCTTTCCCGAAACACCTCCAGGGGTGAGGGCTCCCCCACCTCCCTGCGCAGCCCGTTCCAAAGTCTTTTCAGATACAGTTTCCAACCAACGGCTGGTTCCAATGTTACAGATGTTTGCTCTTGCACTCAGAGTGTATCCAAATAGCTTTGTGCTCCAATACACCAGGTCAGTCAAGTGGCCAACAGAGATGTTACAAGTAGAAATATGAAGATCTGTGTAACATTCTTTAAAAATTAAACATTAAGCTGTGTTCCTCACCAACATCCCCCCAATGTATGAATATACACATACATAATGTACAATAAATATAAAATAATCTAAAGATTCAAACTCCCTATCGCAAACACAGGATTAAATTCTAGAACCCTTAATCCAGTAATTTTTATTTATTTATGTCTAAATGAGTTTTGACCGCAAACAGTGAAACCAATCCTTCAGTGACCATTTTAAAATAATCCCTGAGGGCTCTCTGAAATCCCCCCTTTTGTCTCCTGCTTCCTCACAAGGCTCTCCATGACACTGGCCAGACTGACACATCAGGAGGTAACAAACACTTGCAAGTTTTACTCTGTATAATTTGAATAGTACCCAAATTTGACTCTGTATTGCAGCTTCTGGGAAAAGAAAGTCAAAGCAAAGCAAACTATGCCATTTTAATGGAGAGAGAAGATGCACCTAGAAGGCTGAAAATAAAACCTGTATAAATCTGCAATGACTCATTGATCCTTTTTTAAAATGTATGTGGTGCTGTAACGTAATCACTGATCATCTATTTTCACTAGAACTTAAAAAAACGGGAGTTAAACAAAACAAATGCAAACCCACTAGTTGATAAGCACTTTTCCTTTTTTTTTTTTACATCCTATAGGTGCCTCCAGGAAAAAAGAAATCTCCTTTGGCCATTTGATAAAGTTGAAAATAATGACAGTGATGTCTTTAAAATATGTTTCTGTCACCTGTGTTTGCAAAGTTTCTTTATGTTGTATAACTAGATATGGATATATAGAACATACAAGAATCAACCATTCTATTCTGACTTACCAAGAGTTTTATATAGAAGTCTCACTCAGGACTGGAAGTAAGATTGTGGTATTTATGATACTTGCATTAAAAAATAACTGTACTTTAGAGAAATAGTGCATGGACACTTACTAGGCTTGCATGGAGAAATACAAGGGCAAGTAATATCAATATATTGGTTTGCAATGGCAAAACTAATTTGCCTCAGTTTTAAAAGGAACTTTAGCATAGCAAGTTCTTTCATATTTCTGAAGAATACACACCTACAGAGTCAAAAATAAAGCTGAGGTTCTGAGTGCAACGGTAAACAACAGTGAGAACACCAAGTTTTAACATACTCCTTCCTTCTCTCTAGCAGGTCACTTCCCTCTCCACTTTTTCCTCCAGCATTCCCAGGTGCAGAACTATCACTTGGCAGTGTTCTGAAAATAAACTGGTGAAACTTGAAAACTGGAGCAACAGAAACCTATACAACTTATATTATTTCTCCCCACATTACCAGGTTTTATGACTCATTTCAGGTATTATCTTCAATGTGTTTGGACTGAAACACCTGAATTTCGTGCCATTGATGACATTCAAGTATTGCTGAACTGGAATTCCCCCCTCGTGGCTTGTCAGGTGCTGTAACTCCAGCTGGGGTGGACATACCTGGAGTGGTTTTAATGAGGTGCCTTGAGCTCAGCGACCTCAAAATCCACCTGGGGATCTCCATACACAGTCAGGTGTCCTGTGGTATTTTAGGATGTAAATAAGCGAGTTCAAAACTGCAGTAGGAATGCATAAGGCCATTGTGCCTTCAGTTCTACAGCTCCCACTTAATCACCTCACCATTTCCTTTTTGATGTAACATAAAGGGGTCAGGACAGCACCACAGGCCTGAAATACATTTATTTTGTTCAGGGTCCTGTAGCTACGTTGTGCTTTATGCCACAATTCCTGTTTCTCGGGACTCTTCAGTGTTGAGGATACAAAAAAAAAAATTAAAATTAGGGTAAATAATCTGTAGAGTTTAAATTAGTGGGTACACTGTTCTTAACTGTGCAGATATTCTCAAATAAAAGATAAAGTGTCCCAAGATCACAGATCATGTGACATTAAAAATAAGCTAGTAAAGTACTGACACACAGGACTATTGTCAAAGAGATTTGCAACCAGAAGTGAGAAAATAGCCATCCTATCTCTTTACACAAAGACAACAACACATTAACTGACATGAAATTACTTCCCTTCCATCTTCTGTCATCCCATGTCTGTAGTTTTTGCTTGGTTTTAAATGGCATTTAAACTCTGGCACTGATGTCACCTCATTACTCATTATTTGTCCCAGCTCATTACTCTGCCAAAGCCCACCAAAACATGATTCCCCTCCCAGCTCCAGCTCAGAGCCTCTGCTGTGTCCTTTTCCCAGGTTCTCACATTTGCCATTTTTTACAAATTGTAAGTTCACCAGGGAATGAGAATGAAATGGTAAGAACAGTTCACAGTCCACTTATTCACTTTGAGGATGAAAAGAAATTACCAGGCACGTACTTCATGTTACCATTTTTTGCTATAAAAAGCTCATTAAACCCAGACCTGAGGGAAAAAATAGCATTACCTGAGACTCATGATAAAATTGGGTGCCAATAATACAAAGGTCCTGTGGGCTTATGAAGAGGATTTTTGTTATAAAAGCTACATCTTAGTTCTCCACGTTCCTAAAATGAAAGGCTTCTATACAAAAGAAAGGATATTTTGTTCTTTATGAAAAGAGTAATCATGACACAAAAGATCCTCTCCTGTGACCTAGAAATGTCTGCCTGGAGAAATCAGGTTTAAAAATCACAAATTCAAGGCAGTGAGTCCCAGAATATCGAACAGACATGATAAAACCACAATGAACCTGTGCTACAAAATACTATTGCTATTTGTTTTAAACTACTGCCCCACTTTCAGCTTCAAAAGATGCAGTTATGTTTAAATAGGACAGCCAGTTTTGTATTTTTATTATACTCAGGCCAGCAGAAATGGAGCATACTTATGTAACTCACACATCATTCAAATTTTAAAGCTTTGCTTTTTTTCTCATCTCACGGCAGGACGATACCACTGCTCCACGCCACAGTTATTTCTTGAATCCTTGGTTTATCTACCTAATTTCACACACATACTGGAAGTGCAGGAAATTTCATGCTCCAACTGTCATTTCACCATCTCAGACTGACTGAGAATCACTGACCCCACAAAGGAAGAAGATCAGAACAGGACTGGAGTGTGTCATTCGACAGCTTTTTTAGAAAACACGTGTGACACTTCGCAAAGGAAAATATTTTAGAAACTAAGGAAGCCAATGGCTTCAGGAACAGGGCTGTAAGGAGCAAGAAAGGTGACTTTAAGTGAATGAAGATAAAGCCACATATACGTTGTTAACAGACAAGAGCTTGCACAAACTTACCACAGATGTGAATAAACAGGCATTATAACCATCGAGAGGTTTAATTACATACAGTCTGAGGGAGGAAATAAAGTAGTAGACACAGCATAAAGAATAACTCTGTCCTGTATATGTAACTCCAAAGAACTGCCAGGACAGACAATATTTTTTACATATAGACAAGACAATTAAAAAACATCTTCCATACACAGGAGTCCTGAACATTTATTGGGAAAAAAAAATACAACTCATTACCAAGAGGGCATGACCCAAAAAACAAACAAATGAAAAACAGTGTTGTGAATTTTTGGGAGTGGTAAGAGCAAATATATGGAAAAGAAGATCTAGTTAGGAACTGTAGGAGGTCACTAAAGCAGAAAGCTATGGTGAAATCAGAAAGCTTTGACAGGGTATTAAGGCAGAAGGGAACAAGAGCAACACCATCTAAGCACCTCCTTAAAATCTGTTCTCACAGCCTCTAATCCTGTGGGCAAGGAAGGAAAGATGAAGGGATAAAGAGCTTTTAGGCCTTGCCTTGTATTAAGGGACACACCAGCAACTGGAAAACAAAATGCTCTTTCCATAAAGAGGTGAAAGCAAAGTCCCAGGGCAGAAGTCTTGGAGCTGCAGGACTTTTGGTGCTTCCAAGCCAGGCCAACCCCCCTCAGTGCAGGTACTGCACTGTTAATGCTGCACTGTTTGCTCGTGATCAAACACCCTTTGCAGCTGCTCCTGGGTAAACACTCATATCACAAACCTCCCCCAGCCTTGTGTTCAGCCCTTGGACCTGTTAATGGTGAGAGGACAGCACATCTTAAACTTCCTCTTGACACCAGCCCTGCGTGAACATCTTTAACCAGTGAAGAGAACACGTAGATTAATCTGGTTTTCAGCTAAACTGACGTTGTTTGGCAACGCATTTCTGTGGGAAAACCTTGAAACCTTTCCCATTAAACCTTTTAATTCACTGAGTGCAAGGTCTCCTGAAGATAAATTACAGATTTATATAAACTGGTCACATGTTACATATCAGCTCATACCCAGAAACTCCAAACTGTACAGCAATATCTGGGGATGATAGAGACAGACTGGGCGGCAGTTGCTTTGGTACTTACTGAGAAATTCAGATTTTTGTTCCCTGGCACAGCTATTAAATATTTTAAAAGATATAATTCCTTAAATTTACACACACCATGTTTTATTGACTGTAGTCTTAATAATTTTGGAGTGATCTCTGTATCCAAATGGCAGCATACAAAGTTAATGTTTCCTCCAACCAGCTCCCTTGAAGAACCCAGTTTACTGGAATCATCACGATTGAAATCAATAAACAGAACCTATAAATAGCCGAGAGACATCATCTCAAACCCTAAACCTCACATTATCTGTCATCTCCAATTCATAAACACAGATATAATGCAGCTCCCCAAGCAGAGACACAATATAAGCACTACGGTGTCTCAGAAGGGGGATCTTATCCTCCGTTCCAAATCTGGCCGTCTGTTCCGTGTGTTCTCTTGGCATTGCCCTCGGCACATGGACACCCATGTGGCACAGTACAGCAGATTATTCATCAAATGAATGGTTTCCTCGGGTGGGAATTTTCCCCCCCATGTTCTTTAGCTGACTCAGCAAACCAGGGTGACACATGGCACAGCCACACAAGTCCTGCAGCCAAAGAATGGGAAGGCATCCCAAAGCAGGGGGAGCCCGGGATTAGCCTTTCTGCTGCCAGCTCCCTCTCAGACCACACTAAGCTGATTATGAAACTGCACTTTGAGCAGCTGCAGAACCTCCTGGCAGGGGGAAAGTGCGGGGCCCTTTCAAGGAAAGAAGAAAAGGCACAGAACAAACAGATATTTTCTGGGTGTGCTCTGGAAAAGCAGCAGAGAGCACATCAACAAAGACATGTTTGGGGTGAGAAAACTATCATTTATTCAGCAGTCCAGGAGCTGCCACTGACAGGTTTTTTGGGTTGTTTTTTTTTCCCTCCCTCAGAAAAACATGTCTTTGATTTCTGCCACCCCCCTACTGCTAGATCGACATGTTACAAAAGAGAATTGAAGTGACCTGCACCACCAGAGGATCAGTGATAAAGCATTCCACTAAACTCTGTTTATTGATTTAAAACAGCTTATTTCAAAGATGACAACCTGCAGTTCTCGTGATTAAGGTGGAGGGAAGTGAATATTTAACAAGTGGTTATGAGATCTTCCTGGCTGAATGTCTGCCAAAACCAAGTGCAATAGCCATTGCAATAAAATCTTTATGATGGTATCTCACTTGTACACTCATACTCATGTTTTCGTTCCATCTCACACCTTTCCAATAGATTTCTAGGGAAAAAAAACCCAAGTTGCTTAAGAAAAGAGCTATTCCTAACAGTGACAGGAAGATAAATACACTGAAATACATAGAGATGTTCTAGATCTCTCAAGTCAAGCATTTTAGCAAGGAATTAAATTTAAGATGACTGAGTGAGCATAAATTCTAGATTCAATTCTACATTTATTAAAACAGAGTTAGGCCCAAAAAGCAGTGAAGCCTCTTCTCATACAAGGCTTGGCACCTTGGAAGCTACAAATCCATTTGGCATGAATTTATAGATTAAAAAACCATACCTTGATGTTCTACTTGGTGGCTGGTTCTGAACATATCTAAGAATCTGTGATACAATGCAAAAAAAAGACATTTACCAAATCATACCTGGAGACAGGCATTTAATCACAATTACAGGTTTCCAGGGGTTAACAGTGTTGCAAACTAAATGTAATGGGAAACAGCCTCATCTGCTGGTTTGAGGAGATACAATCAGGTATTTACACATGGTTTAATACTTGCCTTTTTGTTTTTCTTTCTCCATTTACACGTCCTAAAGCTCATACAGTAAAATCCACAGGACTGAATTTTGGGGTCGTTTTTGGGGGGTTTTTGTTGGGTGTTTTTTTTATTCCCAGAAAAACCATTTGCAGACTCTCTTCAGATAATTGAGAGATCCCAAAAAATTCAGTAAAAGGAGAAGCTCTGAATCTACTTTCTGGCTCCTGGTTGTTAATATAGACAGACATGTCTAAAGAGATTGCTCAAAGACTTCCCATTATTGAAGTTTCTTGTAATTTTACTGAAACTTCATAGTTTCAGTAAATCAGCTATTCCATGGCACTGTTTGTTTCATAAAGAAATGTTTGGTGAAGATTTTTGCTAGGGTTTTTTTTAAGTTCATTTAAAAAATAATTTCTGAAATAAAATTATTGAAAAATATGCTGTTTTGTCTCATTAAAGATTAAACCTTTTATTAAGAACCATTAGCATTAAAAAACAATAATGGAGAATTTAGTGGGAAACTGTGTGGGATAACAGGTCACCCTGAACTTAAGGATGTATTTTTGCTGTCTTTTTAGTCTCAATGACATTAAAATCTAAACTTCTGCTAATGTTAACATGAGCTAATGTTGACATGAGCTAACTTCTGAGTGGCTGACTTTGCAGTCTCAGTATTCTTACAAGAATCATCTAAAAAACAAGAACAACAACAAAAAACCCCAAATAGTTACAGATATTCTTAAAGTGTCCCCTCGTCCTTATCTGCTCTCCCCTCCTGGAGACTGTCCCTGTTCATCCTTTCAAGCACCTCATCGTTACCTTTATTGCTGTTATGTGTCTGACACGTGTTGTCCTTCCTCGCCAAGGCCAGGGGATCCTATAAACAAGTGTTTTCCATATCCCTGTGTGGTCTGTCAGCCCCATGTTCCCCCAGGATACTGCTCTAAACTTAATACAATTTGGTTTTGTCAAAGTTAAAGCTATAATGACTCTCATTATTTCATTATCTTGATTGCAGAAAGTACTTTAAAAAACAGCACTCAGGTTACTGAAATTACCTCGGCTTCACAATTCCATCCTTCCTTTAAACTCTAATTTTCAAAGAGCTGAACAATTCCAGTCCCATTCAAATCAGAAGGCTCTGCATTCCCTTAACACTTCTGGAATTCAGGCCACTCTGTTTCAGTGTCTGTGTTCAGATGGAAGACCTTGGATGCACCAGAAGAGGTTCAAAGTCAATGTTCAACAAACAAAATGAAAAACTTAAAATAGAAGTGATAAAGATGCCCTCAAACTGTGTAAGAAAGAAGAAAATAATCAAACAAAACAAGGAATGCGCAGAATATCAAAGGTCCGGAGCATTAATTGTTATTTTTGCATGCAAATGGCATTTCAGAGATTAGTGGCCAGAACATAATTTATTGTGATGTGAAAATCCTACCATGAGTATTTTTTATCAAGGGCACAGCACTAAAACACATTTGTGTAAAGAGGCTTTACAGGAGATTACATTCACATTGATTCAACCCAAAAATTGCCCTTTCAGGAATAACCTATATTATCTACCAAAATCTCACTCACCAGCAGCTGCTCACAGCAATTATTCAAAAAAAAAGGGACACAGCCTAAACAGAACGTACTTGTTCTCTGATATGTACATTAATATGTATATTAAACTATTACTATTGCCAACTTAAAATACCCCTTTGATTTCAGAGATATTTTAACTCTTACAGAAATTAAGAACTAAAATATTTGGTTTCTAAAAATATTTACCTTTAACAAAAGTAGCCATTCTTCTGCCACCAATTTCCTAAAGCAACCATTTCAAACATGCCTAAAGCAAAATAAGTGTTACTGATCAGCCATTTAAATGACAATAAACACACAGGAACCTTTTTATGTGAATGGGCCTCCCACTCCCCTGAAACAGGGAAAACATTCAACAATTACTGAAAAATATTGGTGGAACAAGGTGAGAGCCATCACTGATGTGACAAATATAGGAAAGAATAATACTGGGAAAGCTAAAGAACAGTTTGATTGCAACAACATAAATTCAATTATGAAAACAGCCCTTACAAACCTGGGGGGAACAGAAGGAAAGATGAGAGACACTCAATGAATCTCAAACAAAACAATAAACAAATGCCAATTAAAGACTTCAGCGTATACTTGTGGGGAAAAAAAGGTTAAAAATTGATAAGATGAAACTGGAGACAACAGTACTGCAAATGATGAATTAAGCTACAATTAAATCTTCATTTGATCCTTCAGAAACATGAATTTAACACTGGGTGTCCTAGTTTAACAATATATTTTAGGGCTACTAATTCACTGGCAGTTTTAAATAAGAATAAAACTATCTGTAGATACAGGCATAAAGCTGAGATGCTGTTGTTGAAAATGGAACTCCAGCTTTAATTTGCTTAATTATGTGTCTAAGCAGTGGAAATAATAAGCTGTTCATCACAGCAACATGTTAAATATTTAGTTTACAAGCAGTGAACCACACCAGGAGATAGGCTATGAGAGGAACAATAAGTCAGCACTGCTCAGCCAAAAAACATTTTCAAAAATTCAAATCTTCAGAAATATTGAAGTAACCACCAGAGGAAACAACTGCTGTAAAATTGCAAATATTCTAAAACTTATTAGCAGAAGGTATAGGGAAAAAAAGTAAATTATTTTTAAGATCCTGTCTGATATGCTGAATATTTTCCAGGTAACTTTTTCCAAAAGCATAATTGTTTGCCCCCATACACAGATAACAAAGCTGATACCAGATCTCAGTATTCCCAACTATTGCACCCTGTGAAGTGATACTGGAACAGATAATTCTCTTTGCAAAAGGAGCTCCCAGGCCATCTAAAATACTATTGCACTAAGAACAGACTACAAAAGGCACATTGCAGTGTAGAGTTACACTGGCCAATCTGGTACAAAACAGGAGCTGTAATAAGGCTGGAAAGAAATGCCTCATAGAAGCTTTGGATTCATCTTGCCTTTTTAACCCAGTGCTGGATAAGAATTCCAATTCTTACATTTATTGTCAAGACGTTGCCTGCCAATAAACAAGCATTAATCTCTTCATTTCATGTTGATGCAGAAGTTTAACAAATTTATTTTTGAGAAAATTAATTGAGAATTTAGGGAAACGAATGAGAAGAGAGTCTGTAAAGGACAGAGAAACCACTGGAAGGTAAGAAGGGAAGCAGAGAGGGCAATGAGTTGTCTGGTATGTGCTGTTCTGCTGATTTCTAGTCCCATAAGCTGCAACAGATACACAGCCCCCTCTGGCTCACAGCTAAAATGAAGCCCTTTTGGAGGGCTCTGTTTTAGAACACATTTAGAAAAAGAATCAACATTAAAGGCTTGTGGAAAGAAAAGGACAAATATCTGTTTATTTTAGCAAATACACCCAGCTTTCCCTGAATATACCATCAGCCATATGGTGCACACATAGCTGTGACACTCAACACAGAAACACAAATTCTTTCCCTTTCTGGTGAGTTGACTCACAAAACAGGTTTCAGCTGCAATTAAATCTTCATTTGATCCTTCAGAAACATGAACCTAACACACAGCTAAACAGTGCAAGTGCCTCCAATGTTCATCTAGCTCTGAGCCAAAAGCCTTTTAATGCTAAACATGGGAGGAATTCTACTGACTTCTATAGAAACTGCAACTTTAAAAGTGTAGCATTGAGTCATTGAAAAACACCTAAACATCAGTGAAAACACTAATGATAAAATCAAGTGTTGCATAAATACAGCAGTTCATGACTCTGAATGAATTTTATTCAGCAAAACCTGCATCCATCAAAATACCTAATTCCACATCAAATGTTCAGCACTGCTCCTAAATTCAAGTACATATTTAATTACCCTTAATTGAGGTCTTAGCATGCACATGTCAGCCACTTCAAAAAACAGCTCACGATCCACATGAAAACATTCAACAGTTTCAGTATCAGCCCATCACACTGGGAGGCAAAAAGAACAAGACAACCCTCTCCCAGCACATTTGCACATCTCTTTCCTCCCCAGAGGAAAAACCCCTTGACAAAACTCTTGTATCATCCCTTAACATGCAGACAGGAGAGACGTGACCTCTGGTATACACAGAAAAAACCCAGCACACTTCCCAGAAGGAAGGATTTGTATGAGTAACATGTTATTTTGAGCCCTAAATAAAATCTTATCTCATCATGCACATTAGGAGAATGCTGTTCCCATTTATTCTTGATAATCCAAATTCACAGAGTGTGAGAAGGTAAGTCTAAGGAGTTGGCTTTTGTGGTAATCTATTCCAAGAATATATAAAAGCCTACACCACTATAGTTTATGTTCTTTTCCATCACTCCTACATGTGTCTTTATGCAAATCTAACCCTCAGGTTGCACATTTGCAACAGAAACATTCACATAATGCTGTTTTGATGCTAATGATGCTCTATAAATAATATGTAGGGGACTAGTGCAAAGTGTCAGCTGCATATTCATATACATATGTGTGGTTACTAAACCAGAATTTCCTATAAAAATGCCACAAAATAGGAATTCTCATGAGTGTTTTACTCACTGATAGGCAGCAGCAAAATAAAACTCAGGTCTTGCAAATAATGTAATTTCTAAGTGTTTCTGCATATTTATAAATAACAGGCAAGTTCCTTTCCTCCTCAGAGCCCCAGTGGAAGAAAGCAAGTTCCATGTTGGCACTCAGTGTAAAATGAAGTAAGTTTAGTAGTTTGGTGATACAACAATCCTACTTCTCTGCAACATTCTCTTCTGACTACCAAGAACTACTGGAACAACGAGGGCTCAGGCAGTTTAACAAGAATTTTCTGGTAGAACTTACCTTTTTCCTCAGTTTCTTGTGTGTTTGTTCATTCTTCATTCATGGAGCAGATAATCCTGGGAATGGTACACACAAGTAATATCAGTCATCTGAGGCCAGAGTCACTAATTGATCATTGAAATGATCAATTTAAGCACAGTTTGCATGACTGGGCTCGAACTGCCTCGTCCCAAACATCTCCCTGCAGTCACGACAGCTCTACAGCAAAAACTGCTTTATGAATAAAGTTCATTGTACTCATTACTACTGAACTACAAATAAAGTGCATCAAAGTTTATATTCTAAAGAGTTCACATTAAAATCTGCTGCATCACAGCATCTACAAAGGCCATGTTCATACTTTTGTATATATTTTTTTCTTTTAAAAACGTGTTCTATCTCAAAGATGAACTTTCACACTTGGCATACCTCCAGGACTGCAAACTTATTTTTCTCAGATGGCTGTTATTTAGCACTAGAGGTTTGCTTGAAACATTACATAACATTATATTAATTTTTACTCTTCCTGCTACGTTTTACAGTTATTTTATCAGGAGAGACAGTTGCAGCTTTGTCTTTCAGTGACTCAAGACTGATTTGCTGTTTTACTTAACTGAACAAACATTAATTTTCTTTTACAGCTTTTGTTTCTTTGGATTTTTAAGAACCACTGGGGAGAATAACTGATACTCTACAGCAGCTCCTCTTAACGAGGCTATGCAAATATTGCCATCAATAATCCAGGGCTCAGTAGTTTAAAATAATGATAAACCAAGGTGGTCCCAAATCACAATTTAATTTGCCCTCTCATTGCTTCCTGACACTTTTTAAAGATCTATAGTCCTGCTGATTGCAAATGAGGGGCAGATGAATCTCACAGTACAAAGTGACTCTCCCAGGCAGATTAAAGATTCTTCCACACGATTCCATCTTAATTAAAATATATTGCCCCCTGAAGAAGTTACCCAAATTACAAGCTAAACTCAGCACTTTACTTCTCAATGAAAATTTTACATTGCCTTAGAAAGCAAAATATCACCTGTTGTTACTGGAATAAATTCAATCCCCAGCAAGAAAACAATGAAAATAAATGAGCCTATTACTCCTACATCATAAGAGTGACTCTGGTACCACGAGACAAATAATTTATAAAAAGTAACTGTGGCAACAGTAAAAAGTATCTTACTAGTCAAGAACCTGAATGCTTCTGTTACCCAAGAATACAAGTCTTCCCACTCTGCCATGGCAACGAGGATCAGCCTGGAGGAATCACACACAGCCAAGTGATGGCTGGAGTGCTGCTACATCAGTACGACATAAGGCAGAAATTAAGATTAGATCCAAATTTTGAGTCACATCCCTTCCATACCCATAGGAATAATAACAATTACATTAAAAAATAAAAGGTGAAACAGAAAAAGAAGCCAACATACATGGGTTATTGTGAATTAAAAAAAAAATCTGAAGGGAGTTAAAAACATCAGAGGAAAATCCATGGTTAAAACAGCTAAGAAAAATAGTTATGCAAGGGCAAAGACCCTTTAAGAAACACCAGCACCTAGATGAATTATAGTTTAGAAAATATGAAGACAGTAAAATTGCTACAGGGAGACAAAAAGCTGCAAGTGGTCAATAAACATTGCCTACCTGCATTTGATAATGTGGATAACTTTGTACTGCATGAGGATAATGAAATAATTCCAATATACTTATGTTAGACCAGATAACGTCACAGGAGTCATTTTTAGGTTTTCATAAGGAAAAACATAACCACAAGGTCTAGAAAAATGCCTTAGGATATCATTAGGATGCCTTAGGATGTCATTTCCAATGCATGTGGAACAACTTGAAAACTTCTCCAGAGTAGGTGTCCCAATATAAAACAGTAACAACTAATAATTGGAGAGTTACAACACTTTTAATAATGGATTAAATGTAAAAAGGAGGCTAATTAATAAAGTAATCATTCACTTCATAATAAGAAGTATGACTAAAAGGAGAACAATATAATTAATGCCAATCAATAGTTTTATAAGAAGCTATTAAACAAACCTGGGGTTTGTCCTTTGTGTGTGCAATCACAGGCACGTTAATTATTTAGGTTTTTACAAGGCAATTCACCTAAAACATGTGGCATTTAGGCCAAATTTTACATTGTTGTCAGTGAAGTGAGGATCACAGCACTGTCAGTGCTGGTGGAACAGCAAATTGTGGTGGGAATGGAGAGATCCAGATCAGTTGGTTCACTGCACTCATTTCTTGGGAACACATTCTCATGCACATATTAAAAATGGAACAAGTGTTGGCAGAAAGCATGTATGTAAATCCCAGTTAAAAGAAAATTATTTATGCTCAAACTTGAAAGGCTTAATCTTTCTAATCCTTTAAATAAGAGAAACGGACCTAATTTGATTGCAGTATAAAGTGCTACAAGAGGCCTTTCATCTTGAGGATAATGAAATAAGGTCACTAAACTTAAACACACCAAATTTCATATTTGAATTTACCTGACTCTAAAGGTAATAGAATCTGAAACAAATACAGACAATCCCCTTCTCTCTTAAAACTTTCAGATCAAAACTATAGATCTCTTTATTCTTAGGTGCAAATAATGAGTCATTGGGATCATTATGCAATAATTGCAGTACATAAGTGCTCAGGCTGTATAAACTAACAGGACCTTATGTCTCAGCTGGACTTTATAACTCAGACAAATGTTAGGTAATTAACTTGGCAGCAAGGCAATGTTTTGGAGAAATAGACAATATATGGGGTTTTTTTCCTCTACAAGTGTTTCTTTCTTCAGCTTTACTTATTCAACAGTTGACCCATCCTCATACAAACAAGCATATACTGGTTTTTCTCCATATATTTTCACTGTTTCAAGGAGGCCAGCAGGCAATACTCCTTCCTATAGAACCCAAACCATTCTGTTCACATCGTGACTCATTGGATGTGGTCAGTCCCATGTGACAAGTACATAATTTTAAAGATGTTGGGGTTTGGGCTTGCTTGTTGCAACAGCAGAACACAAAACCTGTCACCTTTTAGGGAAAACACAAGGTTAATTTTTATTCACCTCCTCCAAATAGCTGCCTCCCTGGCTTACTACCAAGTGCTCTGTTCCCTCAGAACAGCCTTTGTGCTGTGAGTAGGCCTCTGACATTTTTTAAAGCGATGGAATGCAATTCTAGATGTCACAGATATCACAGTGTATTTACTTGCAGCTCAAGTATTTTATTTGCTTCAGTGGGTTTTCTTCAAATCCCCAGCATCCCCCACCTGCTTGTCTGCAGAGGGACTTCAACTCTACGCCAGTAGCTTAAATATATGAAATAAAACTCTCCTCACACCAACAAAGTGTCCCTTCAATGATAAACATCAAACTTGCAGGGAGTGTAGGATACTCAAGATGTGATATTATATAACATGAAACATTCCATTGCTTAGGGTAGGATTAATAAAAGCACCAGAACTCCTCATGGCTGGATTAATCCAGGCTCTTACGCAGACAGACAACAGGCAAGAAAAGAGCATCTGAACAACCTGCTGTACCTACCTCACCTCAACCCACTGCTAAAAGCAGCAACCAAATGCTACTGTCAAGGTAACTGTGCAAGCCTTACCCCCAGCAAAGGGTTACACCCCTTGTAGACTTTCAAAACTGGACACAGAAGCCTTTAATCTACATCATTACCTGGCAGAAGCAGTTATTTCAAGGTCCTCAAGCAGATGCCACGTTGCTTTCAATGTTGTTTATTCCAGTCGCTAAAAAATGCATTTTTAAGATGTTAATGATAACAAAAGGAATATTGCTAACAAGGCTTAGGCAGATTTCTGGCAGAACCTTTGAATGAAAGGTAATGAAACTGTGAATTGAAATGAGTGAACAGGACAAGAAGATATAATTCTAAATGAAAAATTACAGGTAATAATTTTCCACCCCAAGGAGCTTCCCTTGTGTGTTGAGAAGTGTTGAAAAAACACTTCAAATTAGAGTGACAGTGGCCGGATTGGTTCAACATCTCTGAGCATTAATCACCCAAGAGCAGCTGAAATCAAGACTAAGGTGCTCCAGCAGGAGAATGTCCACATTTTACAGACTTCTGTAAGAGCCAAGTCCATGCTGGGGACTTTACTTAGGGATAGAATGTGCCACCAAATGCTAATACAGAGCACTTCAAAACGTTCTCATAGTCTTTATGGAGGCAAAAAATCCAGTGGGAGCTGAAGACATCTATGCTACCTGCATAAAATGCAAAGCAAATTTATTGACCCCATAGAGTAAAATGTTCAGGACTGGATTGTCATAATGCCTTCGGGACACGCCTTTGAATATTAAAAAAACCCAAACCAACCAAATCCTCACTTTTTACCTGTTAACAGAAACTACAAGATCTCTCTGTTCTCTAAATTCTGTATTTCAGACTAAATGGCCACTGGTTCAGGGTAAACTCCCCACACTCAGAGGCCAAGCATGGGCAGGGGATACTCATGAGGCTTCAAGTTACAAAATACAGGTTTGAATGGGCTGTCTGTACTTCTGCCACATTTCACCACGGTTCAAATCTTATTAATGTAAATATCAACTAAAGAAAAATGATCTATTTTTCCTACATTCTACTGAATTATCAGAAAAACAAAGTGTTCCTGCCTCACTCAAATGATTTTACTTATTTTTTCTCACACTGATATTTTTATTACACTGATCCTCGGGGGACACCACTAGTGACCAGCTGCCAACTGAGTGCACCTGTCCAAGCCGTGGGCTGCCAGCTTTTCCAGGAGTGTGTTCGTGGAGAGCAGTGTAGTGGCTGGAGAGCGGCCAGGTAGAAAGGGACCTGGGGGTTCTGACAGACAGGAAGCTGAACATGAGCCAGCAGTGTGCCCAGGTGGCCTAGAAGACCAATGGATCCTGGCCTGGATCAGAAACAGTGTGGCAGCAGGAGCAGGGAAGTGATTCTGTCCCTGTACTCAGTGCTGGTGAGGTCACACCTGGAGTGCTGTGTCCAGTTCTGGGCCCCTCAGTTGAGGAAGGACATGGAGGGGCTGGAGCAGGTCCAGAGAAGAGCAACGAGGCTGGGGAAGGGACTGGAGCACAAGTCCTGTGAGAAGCAGCTGAGGTTGTTTAGCCTGGAGAAGAGGAGGCTCAGGGGAGACCTCCTCACTCTCTACAACTCCCTGAAAGGAGGGTGTAGCCAGGTGAGGGTTGGTCTCTTCTTCCAGGCAACCAGCAGTAGGACAAGAGGGCTCGGTCTTAAGCTGCACCAGGGGAGGTTTAGGTTGGACATTAGGAAGAAGTTCTACACAGAGAGAGTGATCAGACATTGGAAAGGGCTGCCCAGGGAGGTGGTGGAGGCACCATCCCTGGAGGTGTTTAAGAAGAGACTGGATGTGGCATCAGTGCCATGGTCTGGGTGATAAGGTGGTGTTGGCTCAGAGGTTGGACTCAATGATCTTGGAGCTCTTTTCCAGCCCAGTTGATTCTGTGATTGATCACTCAAACTTTCACTCAAGCTTCCTACATAGCGTCAAGTTGCAGTTTTAAACACAAACTCCATTTCCCAATAAACTCAAGCATCTTTTGCTGTAGATCAAATATCAGAAGAGTACTTTTGCTTCCATTCAGTTCGATGCTGTATCAAAACACCCACCCATCTCTACAGAGATTATTCAGCTCAAGACACGCAGCCAGCAAGTTTTACCAAAACTGTTTTGTTGTGATCTGAGATAAAGATGAATGTTCAGAGCTACACCCTTCTACCTACAAAGCTTTCTGCAATGATTAAAAATGGCTAGAATGAGCTTGAGAGCAACGCTAAAAGCCTGGGGGGGTTGAAAAACCAAAACCAAAACAAGCAGTTTGAGCAAGTCTTTATTCTTCTACTGAAATAACTACAAATAACAAGACAGACTAATTCCCCAATTCTTTTGGCTAAATGTTGGAGTATGATGGAATCCATCCCTCAAATAAATGCATGCTTTGAAAAAGGAAAAATAAGAGTTACTTCTGTGATTTGTGCCTCGCAGCCAAACTTGAATGACCCTGAGAGAAGCCTGTGCAGACAAATCACAAGATTTATGTGCAGCTTGTTAGATCTGTTTCCCACCTCCCTTCGTGTTATTGCTCTGCAAATTGCAGAATGTGGGGTTTTTTTTTTAGTAAGTGCTAATCTTGACTAAAATCCATCATAAAGAGTGCTACAATATTGCTTTTTATTACAAATAGCCAGAACTTCTTTGAAAATATAAATGTGTAAAACAATCCACCGACTGTACAGTGCATTTACAGGACACAATCCAGAAAGTAACATGCAGTGTAAAAACTGCTGTATACATTAGCCCTTGCCCACAAAGAACTTGGCAGTACTACCACGACTTATTAATGACTATAGGGCGAAAAAAAAAATTAAAAAAACCAAAAAGCTCAGTTACATCTAACTTTACCATGAGACTGGGATACATACATCATTGTACAAGGAAGAGTTGCTTTTAACTAGAAACCGTCATCATGTTGTAACTCTTGGAAGGGCTGGATCTGCCAGTTCTCCACTCCTCCTTGCAACTGGTCCTGCTCTCCAGCTGTTTGGCCGCCTTCCCCCCAGGCTGAGGGCTCTCGTACAGCACACAGATAGACCCATCCTCACCTATGCGATAGGACACTTCGAAAGGGTCGACCCACAGAGTTAATTCGCTGGGTAAGAGCTGGAAGAGCCGGTCGTGGCTCAGTCCGATCATCCCCGCCGCTTTTCCTATCAAGGGGTCCATCTTATGGTTGATCCTGATGCAGCGGTACCCGGAGCCCTTGGAAGGCACCAGGGGGAACCAGTGGTGTTTGTAGTGCTCTGCGAGAGGGAACAAAGAAGAGCTTTACCGCGGTGCGCTCCGCCGGACCCCCGGGCCAAGAGGGGATGGAGTGGATAGAGGGGATGGGGGTTGAAGGGAGAGGGGATAGAGGGGGGATGGAAGGGATGTCCCCCCGCCGCTCACCTCGCATCGCCTCCTGCAGCCGCTCGCGGAAGCACCGCAGCTGCTCCTCGCCGACCCCGCCGCCGGCCCGCAGGAGGCGGGTCACGAACGCTGCCGCCGTGGAGATCTCGGTCCTCATGGCCGCCCCGGCCCCGCTGCCAGCGCCGCCCGCCCCGGCCCGGCCCGGCCCCCGCGGCCGCGGCGGCTCCGCGCAACAGCCGCACCGCGCGGGCGGGACGGGGCGGGTTTGTTTTGCTGGCGGAGGAGGCGGGACCAGAGCGGACACCTCGACCGACAACCCCGACCGACAGCCGGACGCCCCCGCGCCGCGCCGGGGCAGCGCTCGGTGGCAGCGGGCTCGGACACCCCGCACCCCGCGCCCCCCGCACCCGCCGAGTGCGGACGCCCCGCGCCCCCCGCGCCCCTGCCCGAGACCCCCCGTCCGGCCGCTCCCGCCCCCGCCGCGGGTCCCATTCCCCACCCAACGGAAATAACGGGCTGGGCGCGGGGCCGCGCTCCGCGATCACCGCGGGCACCGCGTTCGCCCCTTCGCCTGCGTGCGCCACGTTCCTCGGAGCACCACATTCCCACCCCAGGGCATCGGCGGCCCCTCGCAGTCCATGCCCCGCTCCGTCGCCTGCGATGTTCCAGGCACACGTCGCCGTTATCCTGCCTCGTGCCCTTTTCCCTCTCATTTCTCAAGACCCCATATGAGCACAATGTAAAAACCTCTCTCCAGCTCTTCAAGGCAGTCCCTCAAGTGTGGGATTTTCTGCCCTACGGGACCAAGACCCTCAAATGACAAAAAGCTCTTGACATTTGCCCCAAAACCCAGATGCCACCACCTGCTTCGACAGTCCCACATAACTAGAGTATAATTCTGAGCGCCATTTTGTAGCCTAAACCAAGAGATTTGTCATCAAGGAAAAAAAATAATCTTATTTCACCCCTTGAAGAAAAGACAGAAGGTTTCTGTGGTTCCTTTTTCCTCTCACTCACAGCTCTTAGCACTAGACTAACCCTCTCCTAACCAGCTCTCAGGTCTGGATCAAGATGCTGTTTTATTAGAACAACTTTTCACTGAAGCCCAGTTCACATTTTAGTACCTCAAACTTTAGAAATCAAGCTAAAAAATTAATTTCTGCTGGTATCTGGACACATCAGTCATCCACTTACTTCAGTCTTGTTTTCTTCAGTGTTTTGAGAAACATTTAAGGCTAAAGGTAAGCAAGACACAGAAAGACAAGAAAAAAACCAACAGATATGTAACTGACTTTCATCTCTCTGCCAGAAAATGATTCCACAGGCAGCAGTATTTAAAGCAAACTCTGGAAGGGTTCATCAAGAACCTAATTATTTACCTTTTATTATGCTAATATTTTATATAAACAGGATGTTTTAGAGAGTACTGGAGGTCCCAATAACACAGCACTGGAGATGGCAATTAATTTGGAAACACTACACCTGTACAATTTACTGATAACCATTGAAATATGTCATTTTTCATTAGAAACAAATTTTAAGTATTCATACACAGTGGAAAAAAAACCCCACAAGCATCTAGGTTTTGGGTTGGGTTTTTTTTCCCCCCATCTGCTGGAAGATTTCTATGGCTTTAAGAAAAGCAGGTAAATTACCTACTGTTGAGCATTGTTGGGATTAAAAGCCTTGCTTAGCTCTAGAAATGAAAGCAGTCGAAGCCTTGGGCTGCAAGAGTTGACCAAGAGTAAGAGATAAAATTAATATTACAAATGCAAAGCTAGGTGAAACTGGAAGATACAAGCAGAAGGAAGAAAGGGAAACAATTCCAAGGGAATGAGAGGAAAGCCAGCCCAGTGACTAAGACCAGCAAGTCAGCAACAGTTAGATGACAACTCATCTTCAAGCAGGAACTCCAGGCTGAGCCCTGCTGAGGTGGCATCCACACGCAGCTACATCATTCCTGACACAGCTACCAGACATACAACCTTATCTCACTAAGATTTTTTTAGCTCATCAACTCAGACTTACTTTGTTGTTACTCTGTTCACCTGCAAGTCATTTTCTCTCCAGCAGGAACACCTGGAGTAAAGGAAAACAGAGTCAGTGTCTCGAATACTTTAAAAAAGCATAAAATATGTCATAGAAGTTCCTGGCTGGTTTCTCTCCAAGACTTACAGCCTTGGTTTATCCTGTTAAAAATAAAGTTTGAGCAAGTGTTCTGTCATTCTATTTTTCCTCAACTCCAGCTAGAGGAAGAGGAGAAAGTACAACTGAAGCTGTATCACTCATACAGTATATTGTTTTTTAAAAATAGCAGTCATAGTACAATCCTATTTATTTATAAAAAAACAAGCCCTAAACTAAAAATTCCAAATAAACAAACAAAAAACTAAACCAAAACCAAACCAACCCAGAATTTAGTGCAAATAATGTCTAAATCAAGTTCCTTTTAGATTACTTAATTTAGTTCTCAATACACATCTCTACAAACATAGATGAAACAAAGCACTAGAACCTGCAAGAGGAGGTTTTAAACAAAACAAGCAATTTTGGTTTTACTCCATCTCATAGAAGCATCTCTCTCTAAACATAAATAAATAAAACCATTCTTAAAAGCAAGAACTATCTTTTCCTTGTTGCTAGACTACAAAGAGAAACATCGTGTTGCCATTCTCACTACAGGGAGAAAAAGAAGAATTCCAAACACAAATAGTGGTACCTTAAGTGATTTAAGCATCAAATCCATCCATAATTTCCCCAGTTTGGTACATAATTTGGGCCTGGATAGCTGATCACTGGCACTGCTTCTTTTGCAGTGCATGGATAAAGCAAATTACACTCCAGTGATAGTTTAAGTTTGCTGTGCATAATGAGAATAGAGAAATGAACAAGAGAAATCAGAGTTCTCTGACAGAACTGGAAATGTGTCATCCTAACATAGTGTTTTTCACTTAAAAGCACTGTGTGTCCCTGAGCCCTGTGCATTTCCAGCCCTCTCCATGAGTCCCCAAACACTATGTATGAGCCCTCAAGCTCTGTCTGTGTGT
>NW_020897809.1:176689-277302 GCF_003984885.1 Neopelma chrysocephalum
GCCCTGTCCGTGTGTCCCTGAGCCCTGTCTGTGAGTCCCCAAACACTGTTTGTGTGTCCCCAAGGACTGTTCATCAGTCCCTGAGGAGGCAAAGGCGGCAGAGGTGTCAGTGCCACAGCCACACAGGATGGGTCCCCACCGCCCTCGTAGCCGCGGTATGACGTCATCCTGCCGGGGACAAACACGGTATGACATAATCACCAGCCCCACACTCACCGTGACGTGACTGCCAGCAGCATTACGTCACCATCAGCAGCGTGACGTCATCCTCCCCCCTCACACGGCGGACGCGCCTTCCCGCCACCCTTCCGGCCAATCCGCGAGGCGCTTGCACCGCGGCCTCTGGCGGCCAATCGCGGGGGCGTTTACAGCCAGTGCCGGGATCGCCGCCGCCCCATTGGCCGCGCGGGGAGCACCGCCCGGCGGTGATTGGCGGGGGGCGTGTCCCGGGCGGCCTCGCGCCGTGAGGGCCCCGCGGGCCCGGTCCCGCCATGGCGGCGCCGCCCGGGCCGCGCAAGCGGAGCGGCCCCGCGCTGGGCGGGGGCAGCGGCGCCGGGGCCGCCCCGCCGGGACTCCACAACGGGCTCCCCCCGCACAAGCGCCCCAAGAGCGCCCCGGCCGGGCCCGCCGACCCCTTCGGGGACAGCGACGACTTCACGGCGGACGACCTGGAGCAGATCGACATCCTGGCCTCGCAGGCGCTGTCGCAGGATCCGCCCGCGGGACTCGCGTGGGGACCCCCGGGGCTGCCCCGGGGCGGGCGGGAAGGTCGGTGTGTCCCGGCACTGCCCCGCTGCTGGGGAAGGGCTTGTTGTCCCTTTAGGACTCATGGAATGGTTCGGGTTGTAAGGACCTGAAAGATCATCCAATTCCCACCTCCTGTCATGGTCAGGGACACCTCCCACTATCGCAGGGTGCTCCAAGCCCCGTCCAACCTGGCCTTGGACACTTCCAGGGATGGAGCAGCCACAGCTTCTCTGGGCAACCTGTGCCAGGGCCTCCCCACCCTCACAGGGAACAATATTTTACCAATATATCCTCTAAACCTGCTCTTTTTCAATTTGAACCCATCCCCTCGTGTCCTGTCACTATGTGCCCTTGTAGATACTCTTGCTCCAGCTTTCCTGTAAGTTCCCTTCAGGGAACTGCATCTGCTCTGGCCACCAGCACCCCCCCCAGTGTCAGAGAGATGGCTGGGATTCAAAGGAATAACAGAAATAACAAAGGGATAGTAATCCCAGCAGGCACATTGCACTGAGCTGTGCCCTGGGGTGTGTGTGGTGACCCTGGCCTGGGACGTGGGTGCTGCACTTTAAACCTGCCAAATAAACGAGTTTCATAAACTTTTAGCTTGCTGTAGTTATCATTCACAGTATCATCACTAACTTTTGTATCCTGGTTGGATGTCGGCCACCAGATTATTTTTTCCCTGTTAATTTTCACTAATAAATGCATAATGTATCGTATTAAAACAGCTGATTTTCAAGTTTGCCTTGAAGAAAGCAAAGCAAACCAGGGGGTTGTTCATAATGAAGTTTAGAGGGCTTAAATCCTCTTAAGTTTAATGTTTTGGCAGTGCTGACACCTGTCATCTCTCCAGGTGAACAAGTTCTCAGTGAACCCTTGTTTGTGCAGGGTGTGTGTTAACTAGTTACCTGGAAGGAATTGCTCACATTTGCTGATGGCCTTCTTTCTGCTTTAAGATACTAAAAGATCTTTAAAGTCCCTTCCAACCCAAACCATTAGATTAGAAATTGGGGGGTGGGAGGGTGTTCTCTGTTTTAAGGATTGATGCACAAGGTTCCTGTGGTGGTTAGGTGAGGCAGTTTACCTGTTTGTGATGATGGTATAAATACTAAGATATTCAGATGTGTGAAATGGCAAATAACATGGTGTTGAGTGATGTTCACACATCATCTGTGCTTCACATCTTGGCTTTTCTCTGCAGCAGAAAGCAGAGCAGAAGATGGGCTGATGAGAGATGCATTCCAGTTTGAAGTACTGCAGACACAGAATGAAGAAAACAAACAGAAGGTTGGCAACATTCTCCCCTCACCTCTAAATGTCACATTTTTGGTAGGGCTGACTGAAAGGTGGGATAAGTCCAGTTCCAAACATTTAATTCTAATCAAGTTGATCAATAATCATTGTAATCCAGGGGTCTGTTAAAATCATTATACTAGAAACAGCTCTAGTAATAATTAAGACTGGTCACTTCAGAGTAGCAAATGCTAATTTGTCAGTTTGACTTGTTCCCTGTCAAATCAATTCTCTGTCCTGTCAGCCAGTCAGCAGGAGTTGTTCTGTGCAACTTAAAGATTTGAGAAAGCAAAGTGACTTTAAAATGGCTTCATGTTACTTCACCTCCTGCTGATCCATTATGGAAAGATACTTAGGGCAAGAAACAGATGTAGAAAAGTAAGAAGGCACAAATTCCTGTACAAAATCTCTCCTTTTTTGGTGCACAGCTTAGGAAGGAAATAAGCCTTGAACAAGTTTATGTTTTACCAGAACAGCCTTTTAGCCTCTGATCAAATTTCATGTAGGTACTTCCTGATACAGAAATATTATATGTGGATTTAATAGTCTATTGTGTATGTTTTTTAAACACTCTGTGTTTGGGTTTGGATACCTTTTACAGGGAAAGAGGTCAGCAGTTTAATGACTCACTGTGTCACGAAATTTTTTCTTTGATTTAATTTTGAACTTAATAAGTGGGTGTGTCATGGCTGCTGTGAGAGACAATAAACAGAGGATAACTTGTGCACTTGCACCTCGATTGATCTTTGTTTCTTTGTGCTTTCCCCCAGCTGGGAGGGTCCTACTCTATTTACCTTTCTTACCTCTGTTCTCTGAATCTTTCCCAGCTCTGTTATATCCATCTTTATCAGGGAATCTCCTACCTGTAAACCATCATTTTACAGTTGTGTAGAGGTGTCTTCTTGCTTTTTTCTTCACGCATTTCTGAGTAACTCATTTATTATCTCTCCAAAGTCTTGTTTCTGGGTGGTGATTTCTGCTCAGTAAGTATTAGAGAGTAAATATGTCATGAAGATACTGTCTGGGTGTGGTACCTTGTCTTAGGACAGAGTTCTTGTTGCCTGCCCTGCTAAATGAAATATTACAATGAAATTAGCAGTGTTATCATCCCAATAATGAATAAATTGTTGATGTGTATGACTAGAAGACTTTTAAAGAAAAAGTAACAATTGCAGAGGAGGGGAAAGAGAAGGATGGTCTTTGGCAGATATCAGAATGGTACATGAACATGTTTCTTTGCTGTCATTTATAATTCTGTTAGAGAAAACAGCAGCTGAGTTTCCTGATTTAATCAGGAAAAGGTTAGAGGCAACATTGCAGAATTTCTGAACTGGGTTGCAGGAGCATTTTCCTCCCTAGAAATTATAAATAAAGACCTAATTTTCAACCACACAGTGATGCAAATACATACTTTTGGCTATGTACATCCTTTAATGGAATTTCTCTGTTGGCAGCTGAAAGAAATGCAGGATGAAATCCTCACTAAAAATGGAGAAATTAAAATTCTGCGTGACTCACTGCAGCAGATGAGGTTTGCTGTGGAGGAACAGAAAAGATCATACCTGCTGCTGGAACAGCAAAAATCTCAGACCTTGAGTGAAAAAGAAAAAGAGTTCTCCAAAAAGGTTTGTAAATATATCAATTCCCTGCAGATCAGATATAGAAGCCAGTTTATGACTTAATGACCATTTAGTCAGAGGAAGAACATTGGTGTGAAATGTCCAAACGATGCATGCTTTTATTTTCTTATCTAAAAGAAAGCATTTGTAAGAACTTGCAGAGGGTTTTCTCTTGCCAAAACAAAAGAGTAAAATTCAGGTGGTAGAGGTTTTCATTTGCTGCCTTTTTTTTTAAGCAACCCCAAGACCATTAAAACTGGAATGTATTTTACGATGGAAAAAAGAGACAGAGCATGCTCCATGCCTCTGATCAGGTTGCTGTTCCTGTTGCAGTCATCTTTCTGAGAGCCCTGGAGAGGACAGGGGCTGCTTTTGTGCTGTTCACTTTGGTCATGCTCTTCGTGGCACTTGGTCTGTCTTAGCCAGTCCCAAATGCTTCTTGCCTGAACTTCTGGCACTTGGTTCTCAGATAGTGTTATTTGGACTAAGATTCATAAAAATGGAGATCTTGTGCAGAGTTTCACAGTAAGTAGATGCTTATCTTGAACTCTTATGGTTACTCCAGTTGCTCTGCAGTTACAACACCCCTAAATTACTCAGTAACAGGAAAACTGTCTTTAATTCCTCCTCCAGTTGCAGTCGTTGCAGTCAGAGCTGCAGTTCAAGGATGCAGAAATTAATGAGTTAAGAACACGACTTCAGAACTGTGAAAGAAATAAACATGTTGTTACTCAGACAGTTCCAACAACAAGGTAGGGGGTTTGGAGAAGGAATTTGTTTTCATTTTTACAAAATGTGTGCTTTAGCTATTAAAAAAAGTTTCCTTTCTTCATGTAGTTTTAGCTCCGTTGTCTTTAAAAAATACAACCACAAAGGTCTGTTCTCTTCTATGAAATTTGCTCAAAAAGAGCCTTTCTTGTATCTAAGACAGAAATTCAAAGAGTTTGTAGTGAAGTAGCTTTAAAACATCAGTGAAAATAAAATAGATTCTTGCTTATTGTTTAGTAAAATAACTACAAAAGAAATACTGATTCACCTTTTTATATTAGCCCTAAAAAGAATTTTGCAGTACAAGTGAAAACAGAAGGATGTTCTCCACAGCCTGGAAGAAGGTCTTTTCCTACAAAAGAATCCTTCAATGCTGAAATGTCCACTAGACCATCGTGTTCTTCAGGAAATTTGATGGCCCCAGCTGCTTCAATCAAAGAAGGTAAATCCATGCACAACTTGCCACATTTGTAGCTGCATGTGAACATTCTGCCTTAGAGAAGGGGTTTTGTACTGCATGACTGAACAGTTGCAGTAAGTTCACTGTAGAGAAAAGCAATGACTTTTATTTTGGTTTTCCTTTAATTTCTTTCCCCTTTATAGCCATTGGAGTTAAACAGCTATGACTGAAATTTGCATCAAGGCCATTTTAATCCACACCTTGGTACCAGATGCCCAGGTGCCAACGATGAAGGGGCCCATTGGCTGCAATAAAAAACTTAATTATGTGATGAACCAAAATATCCAAATTGTTGATCTGCCTTTTCTCATTGAATAAAGAAGAACAGGAAGTAATTTGCCTATTTCTTGAATTGGTCTGCTAGTCAGCTAATGCATTTTTTGTGTTCTTGTTGTTCTGGCTTTTTTTGGGGGGGCGGGGGAGGTTGGATTTTAAAGGGTACATAATTAGCCATATTGAAAGAAGCAACAGAAACAATATTCTCATTTCCTCTTTTATGTGTGGGGCAGTAATTCTTACAACATTGTATCTTGAAATTCATTGAGGAAAGCTTAGGAAATGAATATCTGGATGTTTTTGAAGATTGTTATAATATGAAACAAAATCAGTGGGTTTTTTTATAGCGGCCAACTGCCATGTTTCCAATGGGAAATAGTAAATGGAAGAAACTTGGATATCATCAACTAATCCTTACAGGAAGAGTCATGAAAAATCTGAGATGTTACTGCCAGTTCCAGTGTTCAAGCTGAAACTGTATGGGCAGTAGGGACTGCACCAAAAAGAAAAATGCAGTAGCCTTAAAGCACTAGAATTGCTGCTGGTGGTTATGGTAACAGCACTCAATATGCCAATTTGTTTGAAAAAATACACTTCTTTACTTGCCTTCTGAACCCTGCAAGGCTTTTGGCTTTCGTTTACCTGGTAATTGGGACACAGAGAGAGGATTAAAAGATTATGAAATGCTCAAATTACTTTTTAATTTATTTTTTTAGACTTTACTGTTAATTTTTAGCAGTCCTAATCTCTGCTAGTAGTGGGAATTCAACTTAAGGAATAGGAATTCTGCATTCACCACAGCTCTTAACTACTGGTTGATGTATCTGAGTGTACAAGACAAATGTTTTTTGCCTGGTTTAGTGTCTGAGTCCTTACTGTCCAACACTGAGTGTGTGCAGAGGATGGGCAGAGATCTCTAAGCAAGGCAGTTCTCACAATCACTGTTTGTTCCAGACAGTAAGATGACCCATCCTGAAGTTTCATCCGTGAAGCACCAAGAGGCAACGGGAAAAAACGGTTCCTACAACTCTGCACCTAAACGGAGCACACAGGGTAACTTAATGCTGTTCCTGCAGAAATAAACCCAGGAAAAATGTACTTTAAAAAAAACAAACAACCAAGCCTATAAAACATAAACAGCCAGCTCTAGGAAGTCTTTAGGGAACTTAGTTCCAGTTCACGGTAGAATTGCATCACATCATTGTAGTGTCTGGAGTGGAACATGGAGGGCAAGTCATCAGGACAGTTGGGACATATGGTCATTTGGCTCAAGTTATTCTGCTAATATGGGATTGTAGTTAAAATATCTCTAAATATAGTTTGGTTTATATTTAAATACTATCTTAATTTTTCTGAAAATCATTCTCTTGTTTTGAGAGAGAAAATTCATAATGAAAAAAATCACTTTGAGGTTGAGAGCATTCTAAATAAGGCTGATCTTTTGAAATATTAAATTTTTGTTGTTGGAGATGGTAAAGCTACTCCAAGGACAGTTCTGTGTCCCTTCAGGTTCAATCTTACTGAATGCACTGATGAAGCAGCCCATTGTGCCTGGGTCATTACTAGGACTGTGCCATCTTCTCAGCAGCAGCTCTGAGCCTCTACCTGGAGCTGTGTTGCAGCCCAACTCTCTGGATACGTAAGTTTTATGGGTTTTTTGTTAAATTGTATCTGACATGTTCTTAGTACAGTGGCATTTTCTGTACTAAGAAACAGTCATGTAGGACAGCTCATTCCCTGTGTTAAATGCTGTTTTGCTTAGGCCATTTAATGCAGAATTTGAAACATCATACCACGTCATTGATGATTAATGTGTGATTATCATAGATACTAAACAGTGGGACATCACTAAGTGATAAAGTAGGTTAAGTATCTATTAGGGGAAGGCACGGAATTAAACCTGGGAGTGGCTGTTAGCAGCTTGCATTGAGGGGAAGGACATAAACATGATCATGAGTTAAGTGGGAAGGAAATGTTGAAAATGTGATTAAAACAGTAGGTTTTATATCTTCAAAGTCGAAACTGTGTTTAATTTGTAATGTACAATTTATGTGCATTTTTCCAAGGTACATTTATAGCGACTGGTAAAGCCTTTTAAATATGAATATCAGATATAAATTATAATTGGTTTTCACTTCAGAGAATTAGACCGTAGCTCCTGAAATACCTTTGTTTTTCTGATATTTTATTAGTAATTCTTGTGTTATGTGGGTTCATACAGGGCTCATATCTCATTGCCCTTGCCATTTATGCAGGAAGAGGTGGTGAGTTTGTCCCTTGCAGCTGCAGTTTGACTGGTTAATGACTGAACTCTCTCTCATTTCTGGCCAAGAAAATAATTCTTTATTGTTGTAGTCCTTTAAAAGCCCCTAAATATTCCAGATTAATAGCATGCAGATACTTGTTCTTCCCAGAAGCTACCAGATAACATCAGGGAAGAATATATGACAGGTTAGCAAAAGCCTGAAGTGGGAAAGCCAGTGTTTGAAATGTAGTTTCAGACAGTGGCTTATAGTGAGCTGCTGAAGTTCCTCACCTGTAAACTCTGGCTACTGTAATGAGACTCAGGAATGCTTTGAAATTGCTCTTCCGGGCAGGTCTCAAGGAGTTGGATGATTTTTTCCCCCTCCCAATTCACATTTTATTTTTGGGAACAGGCATTTCTTATTACTCTGGCCTTTCTATTGTTCAGTTCATAATGTGGATCACTCAGATTTCAGCTACCTTCTCTGCCTTTTCCCCTTGGATATAGGAAGTCCACACAACTCCCCAGCAGCAGGACGATGCAAGAAGAAACCACTTCTCTCGTGTCCCTGCAAGAAGCTCAAAAACTTGCAATAACAGGATTGAACTTGATTGCTATGGACCAAGGATTAGCTGAAGGAAGCCCAGCAGAAGGCCAGGGAGGGCTCCTGCCCCTCCCACAGTGCAGAATCCAAGGAGCTGTGCACCTCCTGCCCCTGGTGGAACACCACGTCAGTGCCTATTGCCGGGCAGGACAACTGCCGGACACGTCCGGGAATGGTTCCTGTGGAAACCATTCCACTGTTTCTTCCAGAACCAGCACAAGTACGGTGTCGAGTAAGGAGGACTTCAGGTTGTCTCTTGAGGAAACTGCAGTTATATCGCTGGGAATCCTTTATTATTTAGTGTTCTATAGCTGGGACGTTGTCCACACATTGCTGGCTGCTGGAGCAGAAAAAGGTGCTGCTGCTGCTGGAGACGAACAGGTTTCCAAGATGGACAAAAATGTGTTGTGTGACAATCAGTGTGATAATAAAGAAGATACCAGGACACAAGGAGGGCTGCCTGCAGCTCCACAGGATGCTCCCAATAATGATCGAGCTCAACATTCTTTGTTTAAAAAGCTTCTTCAGGTTTTAGCTTTTTCTGCTGCAAGGGGTTCCCAGACTGACAGAATCCTGAACCAGAGCCTACAGGTTTTGGTGAAATTAGCTGAAAATTCAACAATGGACTTGATAATAAAGTAAGTCAGTAATAGTTTTACAATGATTTCAGACTCTGGTGTTCAGCAGTTTCCCTCCCCTGGTGAAACCAATCTGTGCAGATACAAGTTGAAGTTTTGCCCTGTACGAGAGAAATCACATTTCTCAGATCACCTTTGGGAAGCAGTTGAGGATCTTTCTATTACCTTTGCTGCTAATGAGTGTGATAATCATCCCTGATCAGTTTGAAAGTGAGGAAACTTCTTAAGGCCACATGCAGTGAATCAGAATGTCTATAATATTGATTTGGGGTTTTTTTTTGTGATTGCTGGGAGATGCATAAGGAAGGAGAGCACAGGGTCTCATTCTGGCAGGTAAAATGCCAGTCAAAAGTAAAGCATTTCATCACAACCACAGTGTGAACTGCAGTGACTGCCAAGTGTCACAATGTTTTTCAGTATATTTTGTATTTATGACACCTAATTTGAGATCAGTTACATTCTGAATAGCTAAAAGGGCACAAATTACGGGACCTTGTACAAGAAATGGTGTATTTTCAACTTGTCAGTGCATTTCCCATTTCTAAGAGAGTTTTCTTTTGAAGTTTTCAGCAGTTGCTGAGCAGCCAGACCCTGCTGCACTGCCTGTGTCCAGAGACCCCCCTGCCTGCCGTGCTGCTGACTGTGAGACTGCTGGGTGTCCTCGCTCAGCACCAGGGCTTGGCTGCTCAGCTGTGTTCTCACTCAGGTAAAGGACTGCAGGGCACAGAGCACTGTTACCATCACTCAAAGGAATGCAAACAGGCCTTGCTCCGAGGTGCTAAAACCCCAAAAGGCAAAAAGCCTGATGTGCTCCCTGAAACCTTGTTTTCTAGTGCAGTGTTTCAGTTATTATTTAAATATTATTTATCTCAGGGCATCTGCCTACATGTGGTGCTTTTAATAGCCATGTGGATTTTTAAAATTGTCAAGATTAGCATTCATTGTATTAAATGTTGGTGAAGAAAAAAGGGTTTTTGAGGAGTTCTGAAATTTAAATATCTGTGCATTGTTGAGCTTGGGGATTCCATTACCCTGCATGACAAATGGTCTCTGTCCAGTTCCTTATGAATGAAGTAGGACAGGATTAGCACAAAGGCACATGCAAAGTTATGGGATACTAATTTCACCGGCACTGCTTAAGATGTGTGAAGTAAAGCAAGAAGTGGGGCCTGTACCACGAGTCCTAGGAGAGCACTTGAAATGTGAATTAATTTTTATTTAAAAGAATTAATTTTTGTCATGAACAATGGACTGAAAGAACAAAGTTCTCTCTGTTTCAGACACCTGCCTTCTCCTTGCACTGTACATGTACATAACATCAAGACCAGATAAATCAGCATCTGAAATGCTTTGGCTTCAGCTGGAACAAGAGGTAACCATGTGGCTGTTTGTTCACATGCTCTTTCCTGCTCTTTCCAGTTGGGGGAGTGGGAGGAGCAGGACAAGGCACGAATTGCCTGAAAACAATTTCTTTCTCTAGCTGAAATAGAAACTGAAACTTTGGGCCTGCAGTAAGGGATTACATTGTTGGGTTTGTTTTTTTTTAAAAGGACCTGCTTGAAACTGAATCAGTAACTACTCTAAAAGAACATCTGTCATAATATCTTTTAAGTTACTGAAAAAACAATAAAGATTCTAGGATGGCTACAGATGTTCAACACCAAGCTTTATTTTGCTTTTAGATCAATAGAAGAGTAAAAAGAAGCAAGATCTAGGTTTCATTTTGATTGTCTTAATTCCCTCTATTACATCTAAAAGGCAGACCAGAGTGATTTAGGATTATATTCCTTGTATTCAGTGGAAATGCTAACTTGCTGTATAATAGCCATGGTTATATATAGAAAGAAAGGCTGTTAAATGTAATTTGTGTTGTTTGTACTGACAGAAGAGACTTGAGGTTCTATTTGCTCCACTTCTGCTCTCGTTTTAAAGAATTTTGAACCCTTTCCATTATCCCCCTGCCTGCTCTGTTATACTAAAGTACATTTGCATGCAGTGAATTAAGGCCCCCTGACCTCGTTGGCTGCTCATCAGAAAGTCGAAAAGGTTTCTGTGCAAGGCAAATTCTACATCTGTAAAGTTTTACAGGGAAAAAAACTATTACAGTTTGGGGGCATAAAAGAGATCAGCTGCTCAGGAAAAAACAAGAACGTTGGAAACCAGCAGCGAAATACTGTTTGTGCCCCTCCCTGTGTGTAGCTCAGCCCCTGTAATGTGGTGTGTGTTTGTGACAGGCAGTCGGGCTCCTGTAACATGGTGTGTGTTTGTGACAGGCAGGATCCTGTAACATGGTGTGTGTTTGTGACAGGCAGTGAGGCTCCTGTAGCACTGTGTGTGTTTGTGACAGGCAGTCAGGTTCCTGTAACATGGTGTGTGTTTGTGACAGGCAGTCCGGCTCCTGACACGGCGCACGAGGTGCTCCAGACCAGCGCTCTTGTCACCTGGCACAGCCTGTCAGTGCAACCTCGAGGTGAGTCACCACAGCCCCCAACTTTAATCTGCTGAGAACTTCCAGGTACTCAGTGCTGGAATAGCTTTCTGCCCCCTTGTTTTAGCTACAAGGAAACAGAAGTGTCCTGTACTTTACAGGATGCCACCTCCCTAGGGAGCTTGCTTTGGCTGGCTAGAAAATAATCTCTTCAAACTTCTGAATTTCAGAGTAAAGTTCACAATGAAAGAAGTTTTCTGCTACTGTATTTTAACTTTGTGTTTTTCCTCTTGCAGGTGGTTAAGGCACTAATTATAATGTTGCACAGGCAGTGGATGAAGATGAGAAGAGCTGAGAACAGCTCGTGTGCACATAAGGAACAAATTATTCAGTTTTTACGGGATGCTGTTTTACTCTTGCACAGCCTGTCTCAGAAAGATAAACTGTTCCATGAGCACTGCTTAGAAGTTCTTCATCAATATGACCAAGCCATGCCAGGCATAAGAGTCATTCTCAAAAAGACTAAAAAACTGAGTGCCTGTGAAGGTAAAAATCAGTCAGATGTTGGTCTTTTTCCATGCTGTAGAAATAGAAATTTCCCTTCTGTCCCTTTCCTCATTTAACAAGTACCATGGATGGTTCCTGCTCAGACCTCTGAAGTCAGGCCATAGTCTTGTGCTTCTCAATATTCACTATATTTAACCAATGCTTTACTATTCTTCTTTAATAGTTGTATTTTGTTCTTCTGTCCAAAGAAATACACCCCTCCAATCTGTTTGCTGTCTACAGTCAGGATGTTTTAAAATGTAGATACCAGTGACAGTTACACTGTATCAAGTAGAAAAAATGACTCTCTGAAACATGACTATTTGTTGTTGCAGAGCTGATTTTGGATGAGTTGTATCCTCCTGAGCCAGAAGACCATGGAATGGACTCCAGCTAGCCAACGTCTCACACAGATCTGTCCTTCCTCAGCTGAATCATCATAATCATTGCCAGTGCAAATGTGAACTTTAAATCGTCCCTTTATTAAGTGACAGCCTAAAGGTTGCATTCAAAGGCAGCACAATTAAGACACGTTTCTTTGCTGTAATTATTTCAGTGCCATTGAAATGTAGCTGAAAGTAAACAAATTTTGAGATGAGAATGACACTGCAATGGACTTATGATTGGCCCTGGTTATGAATTTCATCCTGTACAAAACTGCTGGGAATGGAAGGGAAATGTCTCTCCGTGTCCTCTGTTTTCCTGTGACTACAGCTGAATTTATGATGCTGAACGTGCCAAGATGTTTGGGATCACTGCATTCATATGAAAGCCTTTTGAACACATTTTCTTTTGTAATTTTAACTCTTTCTTGCTTGACTTCCAAAATTTTCATGTTGATATTAGTAAACAGTTTACAGTGATTTTAAAAACCTTTCTAGAAGTAACTTGGAGTTGGCAGTTCACTACAGGGCTTTGAATTTCTTGCTGAGAATTGGTCACCTGAGTTCACTCAATTTTCCTGAATCTGTTGAAAGTGTAACTATGGAGATGCCAAAACAAACAAACAAAAAATACTAGACCTTACATTTTTTAAAATTCACCTTGAAAGAGTAAGATGGTGCTGTTGAGGACTCCATCCTAGGTTATAAAGGGATATTTAAGTGTGTGCAGAATGACTGGGGCTTTTTGGTCACTGTGAAGGTGAATGACCATCTCATTCCTAGGATACAGCACTGAAGGTTGGAGGAAGAGCTGCTGCTCCCTGCACAATCACAGTCACGCTGGGCTGCAGGTTATCAACTGAGCCTAAAATGGGAGGTGTGAGTGCTTTTAAAATGAGCCCATGGGTTTGTGTTTATAAATGGGAGAGCTTTTTTCATTTTTCCACAGGTGCTTGATTTAGAAAGAGCCTGGATCCAGGGAACAGCAGGAGGAGAGACCATACTACAGTGGGAAGGAAGCTCTTGGAAACATTCAGTTCCCTGGTCACGCCCAAAGAAGCTGTGTCCTGCCCTGGGGCAAAGAGCCCCACTCCAGTGGGCTCAAAGAGCTCCTGACTTGGTTTGTGCTTTGGAAAAGAACTTTTTCAGAGACTTCTGTGCAGGAATAACCAGGGAAATAATCCATCATCTCCCAAGGGCTGAAGCTTCTCCCAGCCCAGCCTGGGCTCAGCCTCCCCTCCTGGAGCAGCAGCTCTGCAGAGGCAGGGCCGGGTCGTTCCTGTGAAACACAAGCTGCCAACTGCTCCTCTCAGCAGCAGGTTTCAAGTCCCCTGTAGCATCTGGAAAACTGCCATTTTCCTGCTTAAATGCAGCAAGGAAGGATGAACAGGCACATACAGCAAGGCCTTCTGAGCCTGTGTGTGACTGCACAGCCACAAGCCTGGAACTGCCCCCGAGCCCTGGACAAGACACCAGAGGCTGTGTGACAAAAACAACAGTTGGCTTATCCACGGAAAACAAACAAATAGAAACTCAATACAACAAAAAAACCCCACACAAACAAAAACCCAACACCAACCGCCAAACACAGCATTTCCTGGCCTTCAGGATTAGATGAGAGAGAAGAGCTTGAGAATGTCATGTAAAAACCCTTTCCTTCCTCAAAACCAAAATAAACATTAAGATAATTCTTCGAGAACAGCCCCACAAGCATGAGCTGTGGTAAAGCTGTATCTGAACATGAGCCTGCTGGGAGTGGCAAGCTTAGGACAGCTCTAACAAAGACATGACAGTCACAATATCCCAAAATACAGTGACCTGCCATCACTTTTTAACTGTTCTCACTGCTTAGTTTCTCTAAACATCATTTGAGTTTATAGAGATAAGATACATTTAATCCCCTTTGGGTGAACAGACCAAAACTGTTAAGAAGAGTTTGGACAAAAACCAGTTAATGAATCCCAAATTGTTGAAGCAATCCAGCCATAAAAAAATGTTTAAAAAATTCCTGGCCTCATCCAAAGGGGGTGTGTGTATGGCAACTTGGAAAAAGGGAAAAGTGGATTATTGCTGAACTTCATATAAACAGAAGTGTTATCTGTGGAAAAAACTGCCAGGAAAATCCCTAACTGTTCCTTCCTGGCTCTGCATCCCCAACCATCCACCCACTCACAGACACCACCTGGACATGTACATTTACACTCTCATTGAGTTTTCTTCCAGCTTTTGACTTTAAACTGGTATAATCCAGGCTCCATACCCCAAACAGACCCAAACCCCTACACTTCCCCTGGCAGAAATTATGGTAACATCACGGTGTTATAAAATTAAACCAGAGCTTTTAAAATTAAAGGCATTTCCTGTGACTGAAAAGTTCACATTCCTAAAGCAAAATGAGGCTGCACTCCTAAAGAGAAAAGGCAGAAATAAACATACTTACAGGACTGCCATAATTCCCTATTTGTTAAATCATTTATGGTGACCAATCTTTCGTTGGAATTATTGCAAGATTGTAAAAAAGGAAGAATTACTGAAGGTCAGTACATTCTCTTGGAATTTTTCTTGGGATTAAAAAGATCCAACCATGTGTGCAACAGCTGATTATCCCCTGAAAAAAACTGAAGCATTTTTACACATTTTGGGGCTACTGCTTTACTGTCTTCATGACCCAAAACCAACAGGCAGTTCTCATCAGACAGTCCCCGAAGAATTCCCAGCAGAGCAGCTTTCCCGAGGCCAGTTTGCATTTCCCCAACATGTTCTGGATAAGCTGTGCCTCTGTATTAACTGAGAAAAGGAATTTACTCTGGCATTGAGAGCAGTCACAGGACTGAACAATGAAGTGTTGAGCAACAAGGAAAACCACTGGGCATGTTCTACACATGATTATCACATTCCTCAGCTGCAGCCACCCATCTGCTCCCTTGCCTGTGGGGATGGCAGATGGAGTTTCCCCTTGGATAAGCTGAGCTGACCAGAGCTGGAGTTTTCCTGCTCAACGAACTGTACTTTGCACACCTTGTAGAATCACGGACCGGGTGAGGCTGGGAGGGGCCTCTGTAGCTCCCAATCAAACCAACCTTCCACTGAGAAGACAAGCAACTGCTTTGTGTCACATCAGGCCTCAAAACTCGTTTTTATAAACTAAGCTGAACTAGGTGAGGATGGCAAATACAAAATATCTCATCATGTAGCAACATCCCCAAGTTGTTTTTATTCATATTAATCCCACTAGTGTGAAACTGCTTAAAAAACATGTTTAGCCTGTGCCAAACTATTAGAACAGTAAGTCATCTTAACCACTGAATAATGTTTTTATGTCACAGTCTGCAATATTATTTATGGTTATAGTGGCCAAATGGTTACAATTAAAGTCAAATGTAGCAGTTCTGCCTACAAAAGGACTGTGTATTATCTGCTGTGAATGTAACAGCAAATGCAAACTTACATTTCCAGCATAAATTGTTAAAAAATTGCCCACCATTGATTCTAACAGCAGACTGATAAATAAAGGTGATCTGTGAGCTTTATAAAGATCTACAAACCCACTGTGACTGAAGTTATCCAAGTGCTTCCAAGAGTCAGGGCCAACAGCCAGAGTGCTGAACATGGACTAGTCTTAAAAGTCTCAGTTCTAAAGTTGTCAGTGCATTAATGCTCTGAATAGTTGCTCAAGGGGTAACCTGTTTTTGAAAATACCCAGAGGAAATGGCTACTTTATTTTCATATATGGTGAGAATATAACAAATAACTGTAGAATCTCCTAACAGAGATAACACAGAACGGTAATTTTCTTTGTCTGTGTAGAGGTTGGTTTTTGAGAATGCAGCTGAACCATTTGTTTTGCTGAAGAACCTTCTTTACAGCACAGCTGAGCTGCAGCACCAGTCCAGCAGCCCATAAAGGACATCCTACCTGATCCAAGGGCTGAAGTAACATTGGAGAGTGAACCACAAATCCAACTGCAGGAGCAAACCTTAAAATGAAGTTTCCAGTAGCTGATTTAACAGTTGTTTTGACTGCAGTAGATATCAGAGGTTATCTTACAAAATTCTTCCCTCTAGTGAAACAAAAAGTGAAACAGCCACGAGTTTGTCAGTTTGCAGGAGAGGAGGGACAGCACCGAGGTGGAAATGGCATCACTTCCAAACTGTACAGGGGAACCAGAGGGGCCTGTGCCACTCTGCACCAGGCAGAGCCTCCTCATTATCCACTACTGACAAAAGCAGTTGTGTCTGATCCTAAATACATCACTTTACAACAGAAAAACATCCTTTATAACATGGCTCACTCGCCCTGAGTGGAGGCTGCCACAGGAAGGTGAAGCAGAGGAAGCTACTCCATCAATAAATCCTGAGCTCTTGAAAGGATAAAACAATGTTTTTCTTCAGTTTTGTCTCACCTCTGCCAGGTTTAACCTGGGGACTTTTGTCCCTCTTATGTAGCTCACTGTAAATCTGACCAGATTCCTGTGGCACAGGCTGCAAGAACTACACGAGGTCAAATAGTAACCAGAGGGAAAAAACCAGACCCCAAACCACTGGCTAAAGCAAACCTGGCAGGTTATCATACATGCCTAGAGTCAATACTGAGTTTCCATATTTGGAAAAAAATAAAACAGGCAAGAATTGCTTGTTTGGCAATAACTACTGAAGTTTTTCCCTCCTTTGTGTCCAGCTCCTCCACACAACCCTGTCATGGGCTTTTAATTCACGCCAAGTTTTGTTCTGGAAAAATTCACACTACTGTAAACATCTGCCGATTAAACATCATGAAAACATAACCAGCAATATTCCTCACCTAAGCCTGAGCTCTCAGCTTTTCAGTTCAGCAGTTTGCTCTCCTATATGACATTTTGCTGCAGTAAAGGGTGAAGGTCCCTTTGAAGCCCTAAGGGCTCGTTAAAGGAGATCTGCAGGTTTTAATCAAAGCAGCAGCTCCTGCTCCTCAGCCCTGTGTGCAGAGAGAGGGGAAGGCACAGAGCTTTCCTGTGCACATCACCTCCCAAACCCAGCCATGCTGCACCTGCTACCAAGTCCTGGGAAAAGAAAAACAGATTAACTAAAAAGCAGTGGCAAAAAAACCCACCAGAAATAACTCTGATTTCCTGGTGTCATTTCCAGCCCAAACATTAATCGTATGTTTTCTACATTTAGGTTTCTAGGAGCATATGTTTTGTCTGCTGTGCTCATTTAACTAATAGAAGTTCTGTTGAGAAAATGTGGAAAAAAATTTGGCAGTAAAGTGATCTATATTTCACTTGCAACACATTATCAGCCTGCAGCTGAGGCTACAACAAGTTCAAGAACAGATGTTACAAAACTACACAATTATTGTGGGGTTTTGTTTGGGTGTTTGTGGGTTTTTTTGTTTTATTTTTGTTTTTCTCCCTTCCCCCCTTTTCTTTCAAATCCTACATTGGAACTTAGCTGGCAATTCAATGTAATAATGATGATACACTCAAAACCCTCCACCAATTCAGGGCTGGTTGGTGTCTTATAAAGAGAATTCTTCACCTGCTCAAAGAAAATATTTTCAGATGAAAGACTAATGAGTGGGGGGGAAGGTGTGGACACAACCTTTCAAAAGCGTTTTTCTTCAAAACTATAAAATACACAAACACACGAGCAAAAATATTTTCACAGAGTAGAAAGCATCACTTACCACACACACAGTTGGACAAACTGATAAATGATACTCAACACACGAGCCTAAATACACGCTGGGAAGATATTAAACTTTAATCAAATTACAGACTTTGAAATCTACCACCTTGTCTGTGTTAGATTTTTCAAATGTCTTGGGATTTGGTAGCCAATGCATTCAACCTTCATGCATTTAATGTACTCCTTAGGCCAGACAAGGCCTTAGAATCAATCCTCTTGGATTAGCTTTGCAGAGTATCATTCAGGAGTTTACACTGTCCCTCCTTTATGTTGTGACCTGTAGTGTTGTGATTAGGCTTCAGTCTTCACTACCCAAAGAGGTATTTGGGATACAAATTGGCTTAAAATACACTCAGTAACACGAGCTGTCAAACATTACAAAGTAAAATGTAGCTTTGGAGATACACCCCTAAATGATACTCAAAATGAGGCTAAGAAAAAGCTGACAGAATGTACTTCAAACACTGTATTTATTACAAAGGTGCATAGAGTTTATGCCATTTGGTTTGAATACTTATGTTTAACCTACAAACAACATACAAAGCGAGGTTACAGTATGTAACAAAAGCAACAATGATTATCTACTAAATTCAATACAATAAAATATTCTACTGTATTTAATTTCACAAAACATTTCTGAAACAAAGGCACTTACAGAATTAAAACCAAATTAAGATATACTCTTTCAACATTTAAAGTTTTAGTTCCATTCCCCCTCCCTACAGCACTGTGGATAACTAGTGATGTGAAGGCAACAGCTACTTGGAATGACACATCAGCAGTGCTTAAACTAAAAATGTATGGATCATCTCCTCCATTTTTTCTATAACCATCCCATTCCTTTACCTGTATAAAAACAAGCTTCAACAAGTTGCAGGGCAACAGGCAAGTCAAATTTGGTCCTACATCTTATTGTTAATGATGATAAATTCACTAACAATAAGAAAAGATCTGGTTAACTGCTCCAATTGTGAACTGGATAATTCTCTCTTTTTCCAATGAGTTTTGTAACTGAGTTAGTAACACTGCTGCTAAAGTAGTTCCTTGTGCATTAATGATTCATCTCTTCACTTGTCCATAGTTATCATTAGCACTTGTTCACTGAAGAAGTGTCAATCTTGAGGCTCCTTAACCCTTCCCCTCATCTCCTCCCACCCCTACACACACAGGGGTGGCAATTCAGGACAATCTATTTGGTCTGTGCAACTTCTACACCAAAACTTCACATTTGGGAACCCCTGTTATTGCTGCCACTTCACTTTCTGACTGCCTCCCCAAGGGATGATGACTGAGCCAACCTGTCACGAAACGGCAGATTTCCCTTTCATTACCCAAACATACCATTACCAAGACTGCCACCAACTGTTCCATTTGTCAGAGCAGATGGAGGAAAGAAGAGCAGGGCACAGGAACAACCTCATCAAGCCCCACACTGGGATGCTCTGCCTGTGCTCTGAGAGCTGCTCTCCCTGGCCAGGCTCCATCTAAAGGTGCTGGATTAGTCTCTGCTCTCCTTCTAAGTGAATAAACACAAGGGATCTACAGCAAGGGACTTATTTCTGCAGCCACTCAGTGCCCTCCCACACAGAAACATTCCAGGTTTCTAAGGCAACACTTCACCCTCCACACAGGACACACGATCCAGTGCTGGTTGTCTAACAGTGTAATGAAGCATTGCCTGATTTCTCAGCTGACAAGGCAGGAAAGAGGAGGAACACAGACACAGGATACATGGATACATGCTCTGTGAGTGCCCCTTGGCACCATTTCATGCTATTAACTTCAACACTCAGAGAGGTGTAACACAGGAGCACAGGTTGGCATGAATTCTGATGCTAAACACTTTCTACAAGTTTCTTCTGAAATGCCCTGAAAACCTTCTTTAAAAAAAAATTTAAAAAAAATTCAGAATAATCCAAAAATAGACTCGACAATCAGGAAGAAAAACAAGGCTGCCTTTGGCAGCAGCAATTTCCACCCACTATGAGGTAAAATAATGCCACCAAACAATAATATACCTCCAAATGTAAAATCACGGGACAAATGGCTCAGTGGCCTCTCCAAGAAAACTAAAATCAGTGTAAAAGATATGTTAAAATTATGCATACAACTAACTAGATAGCTCTGTGAGGATTAAAAACAAATTGTATATCAATGTCAAAAGGACAGAATTGTTGAGGACAGTGGAAAAAAAAACAAAAAAACACCTTCTTTGTTTGAGCAATACAAAATTTATAGAGCTAAAAGCCCCAGCAGTGGTAATAGTCACGAGGATGTCTCAAGATGTTTCATGACTGAAAGCACTACCTTCTGAAAAATATATTACCTGGCTTTGACCAAATCCCTGCTTTCCCTGACTTCTCATCTTCTGTTCAGCTTCATGGGAATGTTGAAGACAACAGGAAATTTTAATCCCTGCTTCGTGTTGGGCTGGGATTTCTTATCCCTCCCTGCATTTTGTTATTCAAATGCAGACTGAGTTTATAAAGGTCTAGAATTCTTAGGTTCCTGCCATATACAGTTCCCACTAGAGACAGTGGAAAACCCTAAGCATTTGAAAAACCCAATCTACTGCTGACATCCCACCTCTCCTGTAAAACAAATACTGGCAGGTACTTCTGCTTAACGTGTAGTTAAATTGCTAATTTTTCTTCCAAACTCATCACAAGAAATGACTGAAGTAAGCTCATCCAACAATGCCTCAACAAGAAATACCTGTCCAATAATTTTTATGAGGAATTTTCAAGTTTTCAGCTTTTGAGATATTTGGTCTGTTAATGGCAGAGAGTTTGGATTTGTTGTTAATTCCTAGCTCTAACACCCAGTGGAGGCACAGTTTTAAAGCCTTCAAATTGGGAAAGAAAACAAGGACATCACCAACTTGTGCTATTTAGAGCTAGTCCAGAGACAATTAAACACGGTTTGCTACCCCCTACTGAAGGCAAATGTGTTGCAAAAAAGGAAAATTCCCTTTTGAATGGTAAATGAAATGTATTAAATGGCAGCTTACCTAACAATAGTAGCTTCAAAACAGGCAGAACATATGTAACATGTATCAGGTAGTTTCTTAGAGGTTAAGTTTTTATGTTTTAATACTGTGCAAAAGATTGCTACAGCTTTGGGTGTTTGACAATGCTCATATTAGACCAATCCTTTCAAAATTATTGCACAGCAAATGTTATTGTGGTTCTGTATTTCTGAAGTACTCCTTCTTCATGCTTCTCATTGTATTTAGAGCAAAATCTCTTTTTGTATTTGCTTGAGGTATAAATGAACAACTTCTGCAAGAAAAATACTCCTTCCTTGCAGCATTAAACATACTGAATTACTTTTTACTTTATTTAGACAAAAGATTGCTGTCTTCAAGAAAAATATACTAATGGTGCAGGGTGTAAACAGAACAAATTATATTTTATAAAGTTTCATATGCAGAAGCACAGTAGAAGAGCTTTTCAATAGGTGGGTTTCTGAGGATCCATGTAAGCAGGGTTGTAAGGGGGCTGGCTTGGGTAAGGGGCTCCAGCACCAGCTGCAAAAGCAAAACACAAAGAAAAAATAGATTTATAAAATGAGCATTCTGAATTCTACATATAAAATGGTAACTTCTGGTTTCAGCACATGATTAAGAGGTTCAACTTATCCAGCATCTTAGTTGGACTTGAGAACAGCTTGTGCTCACTCACAGAGCATCTGCATTTCAGAAGTGAAATCATAAAAACCTTCATTCTTGTGGGATTTGGGGGTTTTTTTGATGCTAAGTATACATGTGAATTATGGCAGCCACAAGCTCATGGTTTGCCTTCAGGGTAGAACCTAGTTCAAAAAAAAAAAAAAAAAAAGGGAACAGATCTGGTCCAAAAGAGAGCCAGTGGAAGTCAGGGTTGCACAAACAACAGGATATACCTGACAGTGTGCCAAGAAAAAAAATAAACCTCTGGGCAAAAGAAAAAGGACTAGAGAAATCAAATTTTAGGATTCCTTCAGGGAAAATGCTTTCCTCCTAAGTGTCACAGAGCTAATTAAAAAAGTAAAAGAGAAAAAAGTATCCCACCACTACTGAGCCATTGAAGAGTTTAACTTATACACTCGATGTATAACCCTCGGAAGGCAGCCTTGTTCTCCAGTATTGTGAGACAAGCTGCTCTCAAGTGGCACCTTCATTTTCAGGGCTGGCAAACAGCACTAGTTCAAGTAATGCAGCAGCTGATCAGATCCCTGGAAAGTGTAAGTGTTGTTATCTCCTGCTGATCTTGTAAAGTGAGTGGGTTTGGCTCCTGTTTGGCAGAGCAGAGGTATTCTCTCCCCAGCGTGTGACCTAATTAAGAGCCTGCTCCTTGGTTAATAGACAGGAGAAATGAAGGAAGGAACTCTCACGTTAGGACATTCTCAGCTGGCAATATGGAAAGTGCTTTGGTATGCTCCCAGAAATAAAAACACAACTGTTCTAAGAACTAACAGACCAGCAACAGTTTGAGAAACCAGAGGGTAGAAGTAAAGTGACTCGTTTATTGGCTCCCTCACATGAAAAAGATGAAGTCAAAGCACTTTGGCATAATCCCATAAAACCCACAGCCTCTTTGGCATTTATAACAGAAAAACAGACTCAACAGGCCTGCCAGGTCAGTGGTTCCACATGTGGGGCTGGTCTGCACATTATTAACGTACAATTCCTAACTGGTTTGCAAATGCTTCAGACCATGAAAAGCCATTCTATATTTGAGTTGTCCTGAAAGTTACTTTCCAAGGGCATTATCTACTGATCAGGACTATACTTCGCTTGTTACTTAGAAGAACAAATAATGTGGTTTGTAAGAGGGCTTGAAGATCCTAGGACAGGTCACAGCCTAGTTTTGGCTCCTCTCAACAGCCGGAAGCCAATTGTTCAGAGAACAACTGTTACCAGCAGAAGTGGGAATTAGTCATTGCAACAATAAGGCTGCGTGAACACAATGCTGTGAAAGAAAGAAAGCTGAAGAAAAAAAGATTCTGGTAATTCTAACTGCTGGTTGGCAACAAACTGGTCTGAAGTTGATCAGACTTGGTATTCTCTAAACATAGTGACAAACTCCTAAGGAATGCCATCTGTATATAGATTGAAACACCTCACAGAATGGTTTGGATGGGAAGGGACCTCAGAGATCATTCAGTTCCAACCCCCTGCCATGGGCAGGGACACCTTCCATTAGCCCAGGTTGCTCAGAGCTTCATCCAACCTGGCCTTGGACACTTCCAGGGATGGGACAGCCACAGCTTCTCTGGGCAACCTGTGCCAGGGCCTCATCACCCTCACAGGGAAGAATTTTTTCCTTATATCTAATCTAAACCTACTCTCTTTTACTTTGAATCCATCCCCCCTTGTCCTGTCACTGTATGCTCTTACAGAACAGAGCTAGCAGATATTAGAGAGGGTCTGCAGAATCACCCAACTCCTACATATATCTGTTAATTGGGCTTTGATTTAACAGGAAATGTCAGCTGCACTAGTAAAACATTCTACTGGCTCCACTGACAGTCCCACACACCACTTTGCCAGTACAGCTCCAGCTCACACCTCCTCTGGCAACGCTTAACATAGAAACGGTGACGAAATTTCCACAAGGGTGAATTACACCATCCACCATAAGTTGAGTTTTACATCATTTGCTTACACTTATGTTCATAAAGTCATAGAAAGCAAATTATGTAAATAACACAAAATTGGCTCCAGAGCAAGTGTCCCTTTGGCTGTTTAAGAGCTGAAGCAGCTCTCAGTGCTGCCTTACCTGCCACTGTCTCATGATAGGCCGGCGGTCCCGAGGGCTGCATGGGGTAAGGGGGAGGATACTGTGCAGGGTACGGTGCTACCGGCATTCCCGGCTGGGGCTGGATGGCCACGGGCTGGTATCCTTGATATGGAGCTGCTGGATAGCTGGGTGGCACCGCTGGTTGTTGGGGATAAGGAGCGTGGACCACTGTAGTGGTAGCAGTGGTGGTCACTACAGCTACACACAAGGAAAAGAACACGGTTAGTGCTGGTGGTCCCAGGCGAGCTCCTTCAACAGCAAACCACAGGAACATTAAAAAAAAACAACCAAACAAAAAACATTCACCCTCAAGGTCAATTCCTCACTTCAAACTCTGAGTAATTTCATTCTCGAAGTCCCACCATGGATTTATAATCGTGTGCCTCTAACTTTCCTTTCCACTGATCTCGGTGCTGATGAGAGCCTTCACGTGCTGGGAGAGCAGCCAACTCACCTCCTGGTTCCTCAACCACCAAGAGCAAAACACTTTTTTCTTGGACTCCTCTAAAACCAGGAACTCAACCCTACAGCCAAGTTATCTATCATTTGGTGTAAGACTGGAAAAACTGCTTGTTTCAAAATGTTATCTGCTTTTAAGGACTAAGGTGATAAATATCTCCTTTATCAGGTAAGGAGCTTCCTACCATGACTGCCCAAGGGAGCTTCCTTTTATGTACAACTAATCAATCCATGTATTAGTACCTCTTTCTCTATGTAACAGTCAGAAAGGCAAATACATATTTAATTCATTGATTTTTGTAGGAGCTGATGTTGGATTATTGGTTCATATCTCTTATTGGAATAGGGAGAATTAATACTTTCTAATAAACTGCAATAATTTGGTTTTTTGAGACCTCCCTCATCTTTTTGCTGCAATTACAGACTTTGCTCAAGATTGCACTGTTGCAGCCCTGAGGCTCTTGTTTATTTTTCAGGTATATTTTTAAGAGACAGGGAAAAATTTTAAAAGTTATCCTACCCCTGTTTACCTAAACAAAAAAAACATCCCAAAACAACTCCCAAACCCCCCACGCTGGGGGGGTGGTGGGGAAGGAGAACTTCTAAATGCTCAGGAAATATTCCAAAACATCTCTCTGCAGCTTCACATTCTGAAGTAGCCTCTTTTTAATGTTTAGGTATTGCAACATCTGAGCAGAGAGGTAAGGCAAGATAATTTTTACCTTTTGTAGGAACACTATTTCCTGGGGGCAGGAAAAGAAAAAGTCTTGTTCCAAGACGTGAAAAAGAAAATACAGAGGTACTCACGCCGTGGTCTCCGACATGCTTTGTAGAGACAGCAACAGGAGCAGGTGAGGCACAGAATAATAGTGATGACAATCACTGCACAAACAGTAACTCCAATCGCAATAAGGGTTCCAAAACTGCAACAGAGAGACCATCAGAACTGATAAGAGTCACTCCTTAACCAAATCTCCTGTAGCAAACACGTTGCTCCACCTCCAATCTCTTACTGCTTCGTGCATTGGAAAAAGAAACAATGGTGCAGGGCAGTGCTGCAGGTCAGGTCTGCTGAGGCAGGGGAAGATGACCAACCCCTACCAGGGGGTCTTTGGTACCTCTCATTTAATTGTGACTGTGATTCTTGTTGTTTTAGTGCAACTGTGTGTCCCTTCATGTATTCCAAAAGCTTACAGCAGTAAGGTTTCAAAACCACGAGGTTCCACGACTTGATTTCCCAAGCACTGCTTGCCTGCTCTGAGCACACGGGCAGGCAGGCCCGGAAACAAAGCACACCGGGCTTTGGGGTGACAGCAAGTTCTTCTCACATTCCTTAGACCTCCCAGTCCCCAGCTCGAGACAATCTCAGCACTCAACAAACAGACTCTTGGCAGGTTCCTTGGCATTTATAAACAGTTGTTTTAGGAGCCACGTTTCACACAGTTTGGAAGATCTGAAATTCTGCAAACTTTACTGCCACGGCAAGTATGTCAGGCTACATTATGGGGGACAGAAACACCGCCTAGAACTCCAAAACTTGGTATGGCAAGGCCAAAGATTACACCTGCTTTGAGCTCTCTGATGAGCATCAAATGATGGAGGCAGACAAACAGTCATCTGTGGAAGCTTTACAAGTTCTGTTTACCACACAGGAGAGAAAAGGTATCACAGTAAAGCCCAGTGACAATTCCCTTCTAAGTGTTAATGGCAATGATGTGTTTCTTACTGTCTGAAATCAATAAAGTCTTCCTCCCATGGAAGCCAAAGTCTCCAGCATTCTTATTTCTTAAAAAAAAAAAAAAAAGTGCACCATGCATCAGTTTTGGGAACAATTGCAGGAAATCAGTTTTAACGAACAACAACCTCTAAAATAACAAGCAGAGAGCTGGTTTTGTATCCATCCTGTTTTCGCTTCTTGGTAAAAATTTTGGCTACAGAGCTCTAAGTTTTTTCCTGCTCAGTTTCCTGTTAACAGCTTTAAACAAAACCACACGTCTCCAGAACCTCCAGCAATTTTCACTTGGCTGCCAAACAGCCACCAAATGGGAAAATCACTTTTGAGTATCAGTGACACTGGAAGGTTAAATAACTGACAAAAAAAAAAAAAGCAAAATGCTCTATCCCTAGCCCAAATTTGGAAGACCTCACCTCGTTCTCCTAGAGCAACTTAACCCTTAGTAAGCTGAGCACTGACTGAGCATGAGCATCGAAAAATAAACCAGGTTCAGTTTAAAATGCATTCTTTCCCCTCAAGAGAGGCTCCATCAGTTTTATACTATTTCTGCAACAACTAGAAGAAAAAACTCGGGTCAAATCTCTTTCACAAATACGAGCAAGAATTTTATCTAACTGTAACTCCATCTAATTTGTGAAGCACTGAATACAACACTGTGGATTGAGTCACGGAGTACTAAATATGATAGAGTGGATTGTCTGCAGTCACTGCAATTCAGCATTTACATGTAAAACAGGAAGCAGGAACTGCTGCAGCCTCCTGAAGTTGCAGAAGCCATGTCAGAAACGCTGCCAGGAAAGAAAACAGACCATTGCAACATAGCTGCAGGATGCAAAGATGCAACCAAGTGTCGAGATACACGTGCATGTTTTGCCACATTTATCTGCACCTTTAAAGAAGTTTTTTCATATGCTGACCTGCAAATCCAGATGCTTTCCTAACCACTCAGCTTTTAAGTGTTCTCCCCATCCTCATGAGCATTAGTTTCATTTGAGCACAATGAGTTCACAGCCAGCTCATCTCCATCAAAAAAATGCCATTTCTTTAAAGCCAAGTATAAAAGGAAGACACAGGTGCAATTTCAAGGGAAGGAGAGAAGTGTGTGTGATGGATTTGTACATTAACCTTAGCCAACCTGATTGCAGTGTTCACAATAAACAGCATGAATGCCTGTGACAAACTACAGACACCTCTGGAAACTGCATGACAAGAAACATCAATTGCAGTTACTGATATTTGTGGAGCAGCCAAGTTTTCTTTCCTCTTGTTCCCACTTCTGCATCAGCCCTGAGGGAGCTCTCTCACTAGGGAAGTTGACATTATTTCCACTACACACGGTGTAGCAACATTAGAAGAGACAAAGGAAAAGAGTCCTCTAGGTTCTTCCTTCTTTCCTCAGTAAAGAAGGAGAAAAAAAAACCAACACCACCTTTTTGCTAGTGAGCTCTGCCAAGGAAAGAAATTCTTGTGTCAAGGGAAGAGATTAGGACTGACTAAAATTCTTCACTTTTACACACAAAGAAATTCTTTGAACTTCAGCAGAGGCTGGGCAGAATCAAACATACCAAGGAGATAAAGTGGAGCAACATTTACTCATCCTAAATTACCCAGCAGAGCAGGAAACTGGCAGAGCCCCCTTATCTCTCATGACCAAATCCAGTTCTGATATGAGCACAAGCCCATCTGCAGCCAAGCTGGCCATGAACAGATAAAAATACCAGCCATGGGCTCCATTTATTTATTTTTAATAAAGTTTTCTGTTCAATGAAGCACATCTCATATTTACTACCTAGAATAAGGAATGTAATAAAAGCAAAGCTAAAAAAAAAAACCAACCCCAAAACACCATGTCTATATTTTCACCAAGTTGTTAGGGACACCCTGTGCCTTTGCATCACTTGTCTGTGTCTTTGTTAAATGACAAAACCACAGCACTGTGACATTTTGCATCCATCTTTTGAAGAGCTCACTATATTTAAAGTACAGGTGTGTCATGTGTGTACACTGAGTGCGGTTCTGTGTTTGTGTGTGTAAACACTGATTCAGTTCTAGCCACTGAAACGCTGTGTGATTGCTGCAGACCATAATTACAAGCCTTCAGAAACAGCCCAGTGGGTGAAATAACAGAGGGGTTAGTTCTTTTCAGAGTTTCCTAAGCAGTGTAACAACTGATTACTGGCAGACGTTTTTATCACCTACTTCACAGCAGATAATTTTCCTGCCAGTGCTTGGGCTCACACAGACTAAGGTCTTGGAACAGCAGAAGGTAGCAAAACATTGACACAAAACAAAACTGTAAGTGCTATGAACTTGTTAAGTCATGTCATCAACACTCTCAACACTGAAGCGCTTCAAAAATAATTTTTTTTCTAACTATTTCTATTTACAATCAAAACTAGCAATACCCTTTTGGAATTTCTGCAAGGTCAGGCAGAATCCTAGTGTAATAATGTCTTTTTACTGTATAAGGAGTACTGTCCTGAGAACTTCTTGAGCATTTAAGGGATATCCCACTGGTAAAACTATTGAAATAAAAGTGCAGGAAGGCTACCACTAAGAGAAGATGTTACTCAAGTGAGGCCACAGTGATCCTCAGCATATTTAGTGAATCATCTGTGCTTCAGGAGACAAGACATTCTGGATATGTATAAAAACTCTCTTGCAGAGAGCTTATACTCCTTTCTTAAAACAAAACTAATCCTTAATTTAATTGCTTTCATCTGATGAATCTGCCTAAAGGATTCTGAAATTATTTGAAAAAAATTACACTCGCGTTAAATGATAATTTAATTACCAACTGTTAGCATTGTACACAGATGACAAAGAACAGACACGAGGGACTGTAGCTCACAGATTCTTCCCTTGAATAGTTAAACTGAGAGAGAAAATAAAGCCAACCAAAACTGAAAGCACACCTTCCCCCCTGCATTCTGCAAACAAACGTCAGAGAGCAGAAATCAGGGTGGCCACGGCACCAGATCAGAATGCTCTGGTGAACAGAGGTTTCCAGGCACCCACATTATATATACCATAGTCTCTAAATAAAGCACACACAGTTATAAACAGCTTGAGCTCAGTCCCTGCCATTTCCTGCCTCTTTCTCTTCGCATAAAAGGGAACTTTTGCCAGTGATTTTGTAAAAAAACAAAATCAAACCTAATAGCAGTTTTACTGCAGCAACGATAAACTGGACTTCTCATAAAATGTATGGGAAAGTAAATATGGAGAGACAATGCCCTGCCCTTTCCTACCCCCACCTCTCTCCTGCCTTGCCCTCCTCCACTCCTGCCCCTATTCTCTCACCTTTGGAAAGCACTGAAGTGTAGTGAGAATGTCTCACAGCCTCGCCTTACCTTTAAGGCTGGCTAATTATTCAAAATATCCATCGGCTCATACAAAGGGAGTTCAGTGATTAGTGCCTTTTGTTGCTGAATGAGATGTAATGGACATATTAAAAATGTGAGAATCAAGCCCAGGGTCTAAGTAGTACAATTTGTAGAAGCTAATTCTCAAGGCAGTTGTTCATGTTGGAGATTTCTACCTTCAATACTGTCAAGTGGAAAAAAAATTGTAAAATACTTCGAGGGTATTTTAAAATATCCAAGTTTCAATTCCAGCAATGTATTTTTAACTCTCCTAAGTAGTTTGAATCACTTAAGTCAGCGACATTTTCTGAGTCCTGATGTAAAGAAAGTTTTTGCATATCTATGCATTGCAGTGTGTCCCATTGACATGGGATTTTGTCTTCAAAAAGAGAAAATATCCCAATGAACAATGAGACCACCTAGTTCTGAAAAATTAGTTAAAGCAGCCTATTTATTTCACAAGGTTTAGTCTATTCCAAGATTTGTTCCATGCTTCAAGAAACATGTTGGCAGGGTCCTTTTCAAAAGCACTGCTGCTTTTGAAAACAAACATTTACAAATACTGAGTTATGGCTGCAGCATGGGGTGGTCTGGAAAGACTTCAATAGATAATTTAGGCCATTCCTGAAAGTAAAAAAAAAAAACAAACAAAAACTGAGTATATGCATATCATTCTTTACTGCTCCAGAAAAGGATACAGTTCCCAGAAATGTGATAGGATGGTAAATGTCCAGGCTTGCTTTGACTGAGGTGCCGGGCATGACCAAACAAGTCCCCAGAGAAGTTTACCCAAGTCCAACATTTTAGTCACAGCCATACAATGCCACATAATGCCTCTAAAGCTTAGCAGGAAAATAAAGGATAAACTCTTCTTTTTAAAAAAAGCAATATGACTTCCCAGGAGTCTTTCAGAGGGATTAGTTTTTACAACTTTACTAACAACACACTTCCTCGGTTTAATGTTTTAGCATGAAAATTCAAAACAGAACCACTTTTCTAGAGATTAACAGAAAAACATTTACTATTACAAAGAAAGCAAACCCATGGGAAAACACTGGCCTGACTTTAAAACTTGGTGAACTGCTCAGCCTATTTTAGCACAGCTGGGTTTTGGGCCACAGGAGCTTCAGCACAAGCAGACAATCAAAATATACACCTTAGTTAAGCCTCCCAGTCCAGGTGCAATCACACCACGGTCTGCTCCAGATGTTTTACCTGTGAGCCACCTCCCCAAAACAGGATCTCTGCAGGATCAAGAAGTTCCCAAGTGATTCTTGTGGTGGGCAACAGGCAGATCCAGACTCAGACTGATATTAGCATGGTTTCAAAATTATGAAAGCTTGGTAGTCTCATCAGACTGGCAGGTTTGGGTAACTGCAAAGTCATTTTATAAGCTATGCAATGCAGTGAAGTGTGGGCTGGAACTGTGATGTCTGCATCGGTTTTTCAGACAAATGTTAACTCAAGTTAGCACTTGAGACTGTTTCTCCTGGGGTCCTGCCCACGTACAGTCCCCCAATGTCAAGAAAAGAGTTTCATCTTATTTTGACTGACCTACCTGTGGTACCAGCTCAAATCATCACTGATTGCAAACTGCATAGACACAGATTAACTGCCACTGGAAACACCCAAAACTTAGCACAACCTGCCATAGTTCTTTCTGGGTACCCTCAAAAAAAAAAAGCAAAGATTGCAGCAGGAGCCCCCCTGAAACAACTCCTGGGACACCTCTGCTCACCTGCAGTGTAAACAATCCTGAGCTACATCTCCCAGAGTCCATCCACAGCTGAGCACAGCCCAGGGACCCTCAGCACCAGCCAAGCCAGCTCTGGCCTGAGAACCCATCCCAAAGGAGCAACAATAATGCCATGGGAAGCCAAGAAGCCCTGGAACTGCAAGAGTGTTATAGGAAAAGAGAATGCAAGAGTCTTTTGAGAAGTTTGCTAAATATGTACTGAATGGGTCCTTTTTCAGTTTGTTCAAATAGGAAGCTGATGTGGGTTACTTTAAGCCCAAAATAATAAACTTTAATTTTATACACAAAGACCTACTGGAAGTAAAGCTAATTTTTTTAAGGACACTAAATTCTCTTTTCTTTTTTCAAATAACATGAAACAAGTTTAGCACAACATGTTCTTAAACAGCCTATATGAGAAAGTGGCAGGGAGGGAACTTCCTGGAGTTTGTGGTTTTACACAGACATCCAACATCCTGATCCAACAGGTTATTATGAAATATGTATACAAGCATCTCTTCTTGGTCCATAAACAGTGCACTTGTACTAAATATGTCTATTTACATAAATCCCTTTGTAATGCATACTAAAAATACAATTTTCCGGTGAGGTTTCCCAGGAAATCTATTATTGTACACCCTGTAGACAACTGAGAGTAATTGTTATAGGTAACTGGAACATTACAATATGCACATAACAAGAGGAGAAGCCAGAGCTTCATTCAGAGGGATTGAAGTCTTTTATCAACAGTGGAAGAATTAACACTGCAGCTTCATGCAGGACCCTCAGCATATAAACTGTCCTTAAACACAATGTAAGGCCTTTGCTCCTGGAGATGGCAAATAAATTTTAAATGCTCTTTAGTGGTACAAAGAGAAATTAAATTGATTACACAGATATTTAAGGCAAGCAAAGTGAGTCAGTTCCCCTCCTACCATCAGGATTCCAGTTCAATGACACACTATGTTACCCCCTGCCCCAACTAAAATTTGGGACCAACAGTGGGTCCCATTTGGGCAGTGGGAAGGATTTTTTTAGGTGGTTAATTGAATTAATAGAACAAGTTTAACTGAAAAAAAAATTAAGTGCCACAGAAAAATTTTCTCCACAAAAACTGCAACACTCTGAATTTGCTACTGCCAATACTCTCCAAATTTTAGAAAGCAAATTTAAGCACCTAATTAGAAACTAATTTGGCTAAAGAGTTAAAGGATTTTTTCCTGACAAATTGCAACCTGGTGTATGACTTGCCAAACACACTGAAACTGCAGTAAAAGGAGGTTTAGACCAGGTCACACCCACCTGCTTTGCTTGCTTTATAACCCAGCTCTCATAGGAAACAAACCTCTGTCTTTACCCACACTACTCGTATGCCATCATACAAAATCACATATAAAAGTTAGAAACACTGCATTTAAGCAGCAGCAAAGTTTAAATTAGGTAAATTAACTACCCTGTACTACTATGAATTGACATCTTGCCTCACTCCCCCTCTCTTTGGGAGTTATTACTCATCCAGCAAACGAGGATCATCAAGGAAAATATCACACAGCACAAAAGAGAACAGACCTCTGCAGCAGAGGCCACATCTGGCCAACTACAACTTCTTTTAACTGGCACTGATCACTAACAAGACGTTCACCAAAAAGTCACAAAAGTGACTGATGACTGGTTCCTTCCACAATCAAAAAAAAATTAAAAATAGAGGGTTTAAAGTTTACCTCTCAGTGGAATTGAGAACCAGAGATCATGCTAATAAGCACAGAGGCGTATCACATTAAAAATGAATGGTATAAAACGTTTTTAATAAAAACAGACTTTGTCAAAAGACTGACCTTTGCACACTTGTTAATTTCCTAAAATTAAACTAATTTGTTCATTTCACAGAAGACCCTACAACTGCAGTTTCAAAAGGCTGGGCATTGTCCTCCTCCCATAATACACAGTCTAACAACAAATAAGTCTAATAACAAACAATACAGTCTATTGCAAATACATCCAGCTACATCTCAGGCCATGGTTATTTTATGGAAGTATATGAAAAGGCAGAGCTGGAGCTATATTTGGAACCCACATGCTCAAACATTCCTACATCCTAATAAATAACCATCGTGATCTTTTAAAGATGCCTTCTATGTTTCTTTCTCTAGGACCCTTCTCTGAGCGTTACTACTTTCACAAGCTCTCTCCAGAGTCAAAAATTTACTGTTTTCAGAGCTCCATTGTGTAGAGAGGCACAGCAAAGCCCACACCTAGAGGGAATATTTGTAGGTACATACAGACAATGAATACACAACCACAGGAAAATTAACTCCTGAACACAGTCCAAGCGATCAATCTCCCGCTGTCTCTGTACGCTTAGGCCAGGTTGCCTTGTTTGTTGCTGTCCAACAGCCTTCTGTCCTTAGCAGAGCATGCAAACCCAACCATGCACATCTGCCTCTTGTGCCAGGACAGCATTTCTCAATCTCTCCTTCCTCCCTGGTTTCTGAGGAAACGAACCTGGGGGATCATTAAGCCCAGTGCCTGCAGCTGCTCTGCCGGCTTTAAAGAGCTCCTTCACCAAGAATGCAGTGAACACAAAAGCAAATGCTCTCCAATGCAAGTAGACCACTACAAATTGGGCAAGCTTACATTTACTTTTCGTGCTAGTAAAAAGCATACAACATTTTTTTAAGCAGCTTCAAATCCAAATCTCGGTTGTTTCCAGGCAAAAAGCTTACATTCCTTGGCGAGATTAGCCTGTGCCTGAGCACAAGCCTCTCAGAACAGGCTCTATGCTGTTTAACTCATTTATTACATAAACTACCAAGGCCCAGTACTGGAAAAGAAATCCTCTGCTTATTGAATAGAGACTGCTTACATTTCTAGAAGTTCTTTTTCCAATTTTCATGGAGTTTCCCTCTCTGTGGACATTCAAAACCCACCTGGATATGTTCCTCTTGGTGACCCTGCCATGGAGGTGGGGTTGGACTAGATGATCTCTCTTCAGGTTCCTTCCAACCCTAACAATTTTGTGATTCTGTAATAATCCTCATGATTTATTCTCTTACCCCTGCCAACCTATTACAGATGCTGGAGTACCCAAATACTCTGGAAAGTGTAAACTGGAGTCCCTGATAGTGATAGGGGAGGAGGAGAAACAGGTTATAGTTTAATATCACAGTATTTTTGACCTTGTCTGTGGAGAAAACACAGCCTTGAAGACACCTACACTGAGAGAAAGCAAATTAGGATAATTACATCTTCCACTGTTAGAGATACACTGGTTTTGCCAAGTTTTGCCTGCAGCAGACTATTCAGATGCTGCATCTCAGCCAAAGGCAGGCAGAATGACATGGATCTTCTCCATTTCACAAAAGGACAACTAAGCCACAAGGCAACAAATTGCTCAGCCTCTGACAAACCCCAAATGAGCACATCCCCAGGGCAACAAGGCTGGTCTGTCTCTGCTGGCCCAGGCTTCCCAGGAAGCTGTACATTCTGCCTCCCTCTTCCCATCACATAAGGACGAACAGCCTTTCCTCAAGCATTCCCGGATCTGTTACACAAATCTGCTGTAACTTCAAGGCACAAATTAATTTAGAAACAGAGTCCAATTAACTGTGTACACAGACAATGTGAAGTTTTGTTTCCAATTAGAAAACCTGGTATCAGCTGCCCCAACTACATTATTTTCTTCTGTAACTCTTGATACAGATGTTCTGAATTGCTCTACCTCCTTAAACACTCAAATACTTCACAATTACTTGAATTGTTGATGTGAGTCATCTAATTTCCTTTTCCAGTAAGGAAAATTGGCATACCAAGGCTAAATAACCAAGTTACCAATGCAAATTATAACAAGAACTGTCCCGGTGAATCAGTGCTCTGCTTTTTGCACAGTTTCTTAAAACAAGTATACTATGTACAGCAGAATTAAAGGGGAAAACTAACTAAATTACCCTTACTGCTCACAATCCATCTCTGAAACCAGGGCAAAGCAGGGAAAACTCAGTAATCCAATTAATAGGGGGGGAAAAACCTTGAAACGACTTCCAGTGGTAAATCCTTGCCACAATGCATTCTCTAGCAGCAGAAATTGCAGAAATTGCTTATGGTCATATCTCACATGCAAGGAAAAATGGTGGCAAATTTATCAAGTTTAGTGGTATAAAACCCACTTCTACTCTCTGACCTAAAAGCTCCACAGTATCTTTAAGGACTGACCAACAACAGAAAAAAACCTGAATCTGAGTTAACCCTGATTTCTATACTCTTCCTAGAATGCTTCCATTTGCTTCCAAATGCAGTATTCTGGGAAGCAAAGTGCTTTCAAGTACTTAAAAGTGCATTATTAAGACACTCCAAAGGAATGTAATTTACTGTCTTTAAAATGTCCAAAGACTACTGCTTGCACTGTGAAGTACATTTAACAGGATCGCCCAAAGTGCCTTGCACTCCTGCCTCAACAGCACATGATAATCGGTATTAAACACTGAAAGATGCTAATATTAAAGGATAATAATAAAAAGAAACCTACAAAAAACTGGTGCTTTGCTTGCACTTCTGCAGAAGACCTCAGAATAAACACAGCCAAGAAGCAACAGTAGAAGCAAACTTAAAACTCCTGAGCTAGACAAGACAGAGAACATACATTCCAGCATTAACCCTTCCCTTGGGAGAAGAGACACCACAGGGTCTAGTAGCAAGTCCAGGGGTAGTTTGTGAGAAGCCCTCAGAGAGGGGAAGTTCTCTTAAAAACCCAGGATTTATGAGCCATGTGTCAGGGTGGTAACTCAATCTAGAAATAAGCTTGAGGCAAGAATGGGGAACTAAATGCTTTCTGACCTGTAATGTCAGGAAACCATCACCTCCTCCTTTTCAAGGGCAGTGTCAAAGGTAGTATTTGCAACTCATGAGAAAGAGCAGGGCACTAAAGGAAGTTGCCCTTTGTTGCCTCTCCTCACATTACAAATGGTTTGAAGAATGTGGTTATCTTGTTGGAGATACAAAGAGATATCCCAACTGACATCACACCTTCTTTCTACACAATAAAGTATTAAGTAAACATAGTCATCAAGGAAAAATGCAAAACCTGTCTTTTAAAAGAAATTGGCATGGAGAGAGAGGGTGGAGCATACCTTGCAGGAAGGAACCAGGGACAACTCTTCCAGAAGGAATACAGCTTGCTACTTGGTTAAAACAACATACAAAAACCTCAACACACACCACACAAAACCCTGGGCAATGTCTGTAACAAAACAAAAACCTACTTGGTGTCCTGCTGGCTGCAGTCACAGTCTCACTCACTGCAATTCCCAGTGTTGAAACACTCTGAATGGGACACCTCAGTCATAAGTCATTTTGGAAAGTTCTGAGATGTGGTTTTCCTCTGGAGTCACATCCGGGTGGCTTTTGAAGGACAGTACTTCTGTGAGTAATTATCAACCTTCTAATAAAATTGCCTAACCAGAAAGTTTGATGTTAAGTCTAGGCCTTTGCACAACAATAATTTTTCAATCCTGCAATGTAACTGAAAGGGAAAAGCGAAATCATCCATTTTCTCAAGCTGAGACATCCATGATTCTCTTTTTCAGACATTCCATAGCCGAAAACAAAGATAATTAAAGCAATTCAAGTGCTCCTTCCTAAGAGAGCAAGGCTGACTGCAAGATAAGGCTCACGGCTTTTGTACTGCAACCACATATTTGAAGACAGGGAAGATCAGCCTAGCTCATAGGGGCATCCCTCCTCCAAAATATCTGCTGTCTCAGCCCTTCCTTATGGAAGACACCTCGCCAAAAGCGACCAAGGCTCCAAGACACCCATGGACCGCCCGCACACCGCCGCGGCAGCGCTGCCTTTAGGTGCCTCCAGCGCGGCTCCTTCCTCCCGCTCAGGAAAAGATGCGTTTGGAGCTACACAGGGCGGGGAGCTCCGCCCGGCTGTGCCGCGGAGGGCGCAGAGCCCCGACCCCCGCGGGGGCGATGCCGCCCGCACGGCCCCGCTCGCCGCCGGTGCCGAGCCCGCGCCCCGCGACAGCCCCGCCGGAGGCAGCGGGAGCACCGGGCGGACCCACCACGGCACGGCGGGTGCCAGCCCGGCCGGCAGGGTCCCCCCAGCCCCGCCCGGAGCCCCGCTCGCCCCATCGCTTACCCCATGCTCGCCGCCGCTCGCCCCGCGCCCGCAGCCCGGCCCCGCGCACGTCACCGCGCCCCGCACCGCCCCTTAAAGGGGAGCCCGAGTGTCCCTCCCGCCGCCCTGCGCCGCTCGCACCTACGCACAGGCATCCGTCAGACAGCGCTCGGCATCGCCGCGCGCCGCTCCGCTGTCTCCAACAGAAAGTGTTCCTTACTCCAACATGGAAGTGTTGGAGCAAGTCCAGAGCGGGTCACGAGGCTGATAAAAGGACTGGAGCACCTCCCCTACGGACACGGGCTGAGAGGGCCTTGAGGGGAAGCCAAGTGCCCAGCTGAAGGAATTTGGTCTGTTCAGCCTGGAGGAGAGGAGACTGAGGGGAGACCTCATCCCTCATCGCAGTTACAGCTTCCTCGGGAGGGGCAGGCACTGATCTCTGCTCCGTGGGGACCAGTGACAGAACCCCAGGGAACAGCCTGAAGTTGTGTCACGGGAGGTTTAGGCTGGATATTAGAAAGAGGTACCTCTCCCAGAGGTTGGCTGGGAACTGAACAGGCTCCCCAGGGCAGTGGTCATAGCTCCAAGGCTGACAGAGCTCAAAAAGCATTTGGACATGTGATGTGACTCTTAAGGATGGTCCTGTGCAGGGCTAAGAGTTGGACTAGATGACCCTTGTGGGTCCCAACTCAGCATATTCTGTGATTCTGAGTTGGACAGCCTGGAGAAGAGAAGGTTGTGTGGAGACCTCTTAGCAACCTTCTAGTACCTGAAAGGGCTTCCAGGAAGCTGGAGAGGGACTCTTTATCAGGAACTGCAGTGATAGGACAGAGAGTAATGGGTACAAATTGAAAGAGGGGAAATTTTGGTTAGATAGTAGGAAGAAAGTTTTTACTGTGAGGGTGGTAAGACACTGGAACAGGTTTCCCATGGAGGTTGTGGCTGCCCCAACCCTGGCAGTGTTCAAGACCAGGATGGATGGGGTCTTGAGCAAACTGATCTAGTAGGAGGTATCTCTGCCCATGGCAGAAGGGGTTGGGACTAGGTGATCTTTAAGGTCCATTCCAACCCCTTAACATTCTATGATCTACCCCACCCTCTCTTCGTCATCTTCCACACTGTGAAAAGCTGACACGTTTTTACAACAGGACTCCTGTCATCACTGACATAGCCTTAAAGGAATTTACTTTTGCCACAGACTGAAACAGAAGGAGAAATATGGTTAAAAACTTAAGGGCAAAAGATGCCAGAAAACCAAGGAGATACTTCAAACAAAAGCAGATTCTCTTCCTCAACCACTATGGATTTTTGCAGAGCAAAGAGTAACGGCCATAAACTAAAACATGGGATGTTCCACCTCAACATGAGGAAGAACTTCTTTTCACTGAGGGTGACAGAGCACTGGAACAGGCTGTCCAGGGAGAGAGTGGAGTCTCCCTCTCTGGAAACATTCAAAGCTCAACTGGATGGTTTCCTGTGTCACCTGCTCCAGGTGACCCTACCTGGGGAGGGGTGTTGGACTGGATGATCTCCAGAGGTCCCTTCCAACTCCAGCTGTTCTGCAATTCTGTGCTAATGCTTCAACCTCCTGTTCAGCAGGGAGGATATGGACTATTACATACACAGATTGTTATGGTCAAAATAGCACCATCCAACTTCTTCATGTCTCTACATCTTCTGACATGTACATAGATTTTGAGTGCTCCACACTCTTAGCACGCAGGTAAGTATTTCTATTCTCACATTCCAGCACAGATTCATGAAACGGTTTAGGCTGGAAAAGATCTTTAAGATTATCAAGTACAACTGTTAACCCAGCACTGCCAAGTCCACTGTACTGATTACACAATGAAGAATTGCTAAATAAATCCCATTTTAAAAGCTTGCATGGCTTACCCGAGGCCAAGAGGCACGTCATCATCAGGGTCCTGAAAATCCCCCAGGTCTGAGTCAGAGATCCTGTAGCAAGAAAATTCCATTTTTGAGATGAATTCATGACTTATTCAAGTTACCTGACTAAGTTCCATACGCTTATGAAAAGTAATGTACACTAAAAAGAGATTCACATTGTCATCTGCGGCACTAAGAGTATGGATTTGACATTTGCCTGACAAAGACCTTCCAAGACAGTTTTGCGAAGTCCAAAAAAACCCCCCAGATCATTCATTGAGATGACAATAGATTCAGAATAGCCATGGATCAATGTACTTACTGAATTAGTGCTAAATAACTAAGGTTGGCCACTGATTAACAAATCCAGCTTGTCACTAAGCTTACCTTCACTGTTAATTAAGCTTAGTTTCACCTGGGTATGCTGACAGGCATCCCTGAGGCATCTCTGCTTTGGGGAGGAGAGAGGAGCAAGCACAGCAACTTGGCTGCAAAGTGGGGTTATATTCTCATCCTCTACATGGAGGATTCCAAATATCAATTTTATAACGAGGGTTTCTGTTACCTTCAGTCAAACTGAGTTATAAGACTTATGGCTGAATCAAAGGCAAAACAGAACTGTGACACTTCAGTGTTGCTCCCTCCTCCACCCAGCTGGGGCAGCAGTAAAGGCCATTGGACCTTTGCCTGATAGTCTTTGTCCCCACCAGTACATTACAGCCACACATCACTAGGTCCTCCAAGGACCAGATTTATACTTCTGACAAGGACTGTTATGCCTGGGTAAGGGGGAGTGAGGCTCACATCTCCATACAGAGGTCTGGGTGGTCTTCTGTGCTTCACAGAGACAACACTGAGCTGAGGCCAACACTTCACCCCAGACATCATTCACTGGCTAAGCCTTGCTTGAAGCAGGTGCAAGATAAGCAACGGCTCAGCTCATGTTTGTGCTCAACCAGCCTCATCAATTTTCCACAGCAAGGCTGGCAGTTTTCCACATAATCCACACTGTGACTACAGACACAACTCCACAATAGGCTGGTTTAGAGTGTGTCCTCTCTCCTCACCTGGCATGTCTTTCATTTGGTAACATTCTCTATCTGGAGTAGGTACCAGTGGTACACAGCCGGCATCCTAAACCCAAAGCATTCTAAAGTGTGAAGTTATAGCTTTCAATAACCAGGACTTTACACAGGATATACTAATACTGACAGTGAAATCGTTACAACAAACATTATTGCATGTTGTATCGGGCCTCAGAGCCATCCCACCACAGTAAAACCAAGAATATTAAAGATTTGTCCCAACCAGCTCTTGGACATCAATTCACGGATTTTTTTGGTTGCCTCGTCTTCAAACTCGGTCTTGTCAAACTTATCCCAAAATTCTCCTAGTTGGGTCTCTTGAATCTTATTTAGAAGATCTCCTGGGAGAGACATCCTCGAAGAAAAATTAAATTGGGTGTAAGTATCTGAAAATGCTCAAGAAGACACACATCAGTTCATGCATCAATTTACCCACCTCACTGTTCCCATTTTACAAGTTACAAGCATTAGTGCTGATCCTGGACAGAGCCAAATATAGAGCTGAAAGATCTCTTAGGAAGGTTTAACCATTAAACTGTGTATTTTTGTCATTTAATGACAGAATTATAATCTGTTGTATACATTCAGTTTGCCTCCTACCTTCCATTATGTAGAACACACTGAAATTGTTCAGCAAATCTTAATATTACATTAGAGCAGCAGAATCGATTTGTGCAACTTCCACAGCAGAAGTCAGGACAGGATTGTGCAGGTTGTTCTTTGCCAGAATAATCAATATATGCCTGACAATCCTCACCCAAAGCTGAAAAGAGTTATAAAACAATAGTTAGTAACTAAAGAAATAATCATATAAAGTCTCTTTCTTATACTAATCAGCGTACCTAGGTTAACACTTAAATATTACAATAATTTTGGTTAGGTCTAACAAACCCAATATTTCCTTTAGTGTATAGCAAAGGCAAATATTCCCCACACAAAGTATCATCTTCTTCAAGCAGGTCTATCTAAGTGTTCACACAGGCACAAAGGACTAAAGGCATGCAAATATACTTATGAGATGCTGGTGATATTCTCTTTGCTGCATCTGATAGTAGCTACCAAATTACTGTAAAGATTCAAAAAAGTAACATGAGTAGCCAGATATGTTAAAAATACCACACAAGCCCCATGATCAGTTAGAAGAAAATGTTAAATTTTCCTAGAGATTTGACTTGATGCAAATGATGCAACATTGCCACATTCACTGCAGGTTTGGATTTCCATGTGACTTGGTTGTTTCTGCCTGTTGCTTCGTTTTCTTTGCAGAAGATCCTAATCCTGTTAATCCATTGCATAAAACAGGTGTCGTACAACAGAGATTTTTAGGACTAAAATCAGTCTAGTGGCATCTTCCCACTGCAAGCATCAGCTGGTGCAGCTACAGTGGTAAGGAAATGGGGATGTTCATGTACTAGGACGGCTTCCTGAGGGGACATCCCATGCTTCTCAGCACTGCATTGGGCTGATACATTCCTTAACAAACTGGCTGTTTCCTCTCTCTCTCTTTACCCTCCCAAACCCAAATTAACTGCAACATAAAAACAGCATATCAAAAGCTTCCAACTGTCACATAAAAATACTTCTCAAAGCTTAAGCAAAACTCACTTCCCGAGAAAAGCATAACTTCATTTTTCAGTGATAAATGCTGCAGTCACATGGTTTCTATTCCTCATTTTCCTTCCTATCACTTATCGCATTAAGACGACATACCCTGATATTTTGCTCCCAAACTACACTCCATCCAAAAAGTTCAAATTCCTTCAAGTGTAGTTGTTCAGAGAAAGCAAACAAGAGGCAAAGACAACAAATCCTGTTCCTTCAGTAGAAAAGTAAGGAGTATTTTTCCTGGAGTATTTAAACTGATTATAGCATTTGAAAACTCAATCTTGACTCCCTGGCATCAAGACATACCTAAAGATTTCAGCCAAGGATAAAAAGAAAAAAAAAATGTTCCAGGGGTTAAATGTGGAGGTTCACTAAACAGAAACAAAGAGGAACTTCTGTACCAATACCACAGTACTTCGACTAACAGGTTTACACAAGCTTATGGCTGGTTTATCCCTCCTGTATCCCCTATAAGGCAATGAATGACAGGTAGCTAAACTGATTCCAACACACCTTGTGAAATTACAAACAAAACAAGGCAACCAAGAAAATTCCTCCCTCCATCTCACAATCGTGCTACTGCAGCACAATCAAATAACAATGAAAACCAAAGGTCTAGGCCAGTTCTCAGGCAGCTGAGCTGCACCAGCAAGGGCTGAGCACACCAAAGTAAATATTTCAGTGCCTCTGCTTTGTTCCTCGCTTCTTCCATCAGCTGTGGCCCCTGCTGGATTCTTCCTCAACTGATTTGATTCACCAGCTCATCAGCAGGTCAACCTGTGGGACTTTTTTTCCTCACATGGTTTTCTGATGGGTTACTGAACTGAATCACCTCAGAAAAGGCCCAGTGTACACCCAACTCACCACTACGGAAGGGCTGAACCTGAGGCAGGCAGACATGACCTCCTATTTTGGTGTATCTGCTACTGAGGGGTTCAACCTACCCTGCAGGACAGCAAGATGATTTCACACAATCAGTACCACATAAACCCTTTATCAGATTAACCAAGTTCCACCTTGAGAGCAGAGCTGCTAAACTTTTCCCACCAAAAGTCACCAACTATCCCAGTAAGAACGCTTCTAACTTCCAACTTTACTTATTTGAAGCCACACAGTTACTGCTGTAGCACTGTCATGGTGACTCAGCTTAAAGGACCCTTTTTCTGGTGGTTACCCCTCAAAGTACTTACAGATAAAACTGAGTATTTCAGCCACATGCACTTCAGATCACCCCCCCCAGACAAACTGTGATCCTGGACCACTCTGACTAAGTTAAATGTCTTCTTGCATGTCACAATCACCTTTCCTGCACATCTGTGCAAAATATGATCCCTCAGAAAGAGGGATGCCACTGATGCATACAATATCAGTAGTGCTTCTCCTTTTCTGAGACTTCACCTGCTAAGTCCTATGCTCGCATTTGCTTTTTGTCATCACAACAACAAAGCTAGGGGAGAGCACACAGTCCATCCTCTAAGCACAATAACAAAATAGCTACAGACAGGACTACTGAAAAAAGCCCAATTATCAGTTTTAGCATTTGACAGCTATGTATGAACACTATTATCAAACAAGCTTCCATAAGCAGTGTTGTTTATGCAATATCATCACTTAACACCTGAGTATGTCTATTATCTTGCTGTAAAAGGGTAGAATTTACTGGGTGGGGGAAGGAGGGGTGACAAGGTGAAGGTTTTTAATGGGATGCATCAGGAGTGACCGGCGGCCGCGTCGGTCCATCGTTTCTCTGCAGCAGCCTTACCTGAGTCACCAGCAGCCCGTATCACCAGGCGTGGCCTCACAGTCACTCCCAGGCACTAATTTCTGCCGGCTAACGCAAACCCACCTCACTTCCCGCGGAACTTTTCCCCCGGCGAACCCAAAGCCGCCGTGCCACCTCCCGCCGGCGCTGGGGCCACATCGCTCCAGAACCACCCGTCCCTCAGCCCCCGCCCCGGCACGGGCGGCCGAGCTGAGGGGGCCCTGCCCGCAGCCTGGGGCTCACCCCCGCCGGGGGCTCCGGCCGGGTCCTCCCGGGGGGCGCAGCCCCGGCCGCGGAACCGCCTCAGGAAGCGACACCGGAGCCCCTCAACCCTCCCCCTCAGCGCATCCCCCTCAGCGCTCCCCCGCCCGCCCCGCGCTCACCGGCCGCCGGCAGCAGCAGGAGGCTGAAGAGGCCGAGCACGCCCCGGCCCAGCGCCATGAGCGCGGCAGCTCCCCCGGGGCGAGCGGGGATGGGCGGTGAGCGGGGCGGACGGATGGGCGGGACAGCGGGACCTGATCTCCGACTGCCCGACGCCCCTTCTGACCGTGTGTTAGGTGGGTCCACAGTCATTGACAAATATCTTGCGCCTGGGGCGGTCCTGTTGTCTGCAGCCCTTTCGTGGCGGGAAGTCCGGCTCCAGCTGTGTGGGATAAGTAAGTCCGGCTGAGGCTGTGAGGGATAAGTCCGGCTCAGGCTGCGTGGTTGCTCTCTCTGTGTAGTCCCAGGTGCTCCAAAGACTTAGGCAGGTCCAGATTTGTGACTGGGAGGAAGATCTCCCGAGTTCAAGAACTTTCCCAACGTGGCTTCTAGGAAAAAAAGCCGTTTCTTGAGCTCCACCAAATGGTGAAATCATCTGCACGTGTGAATTGTGGATTGTTTCCCATACCTGACCTCGAGTTGCGTGTGAGCTCAAGGACTGTGTCAAGGAGATAGTTGTCATATTTGCAGAGACAAGTAAACAGAGGCAGAAGTGTAGAAAATCAGTTGCTTCCCAGAAGTGAATTATTCAGAAAGTCTGCAGGGTGTAAGACTGTGCCCCAGTGCCCGGTGCTAAGATGGAAAGACTGCCTGAATTGTGTGATGGTGTGATTTCCCCATACTTTGAAAGAGGAAAGACTGCAAAGTTATTGTTTCCTAGGAAGAAGCCTTTACATTTCGGTGAGTCTGCTGTAGGAGACCTGGGTTTACACAGCAAGGAAAACCCCCGCAATTTCAAACTTCAGGGCATAAAGAATTCTGCTCCCAGTGGCCCAGTGTAATGGTCCTGTGGCCAGACACTGTTGTCAGCCCTGAGAGAGTTACAACGAGAGCTTTCCTTGCTCTGAACCCAGAGCTGAAAGGCAGGACCCTGTGAAGCCACCTGTCACAGCCATGGGAATGGCTGACATCCAAAGAAAGCTGCTGAGTTTTGGGAGCTCCACAGTTATTAGTTAATGCCTTGGGGCTGCCTCAGAACAGCAGCCCCTGGGGCCAGTGAGGCCCAAACCTTTCAGCCATGGTGCTGGGGAGCCAGTCAAGGCTGGCCTTGAGAAGAAGGAGGCTGGGGAAGGTGCTGCCAACCCTTGGGAGACAATGATGCCCTGGGCCCAGCCCTCAATGCTGCCCATGGAGAGAGAGAAGGAGGAGGAGGAAGCTGACATATGAGTGTGGTGCCTTCCAGTGCACTTTATTGTGCTGGAGGAGCGGGATCAGGGCCAGCATTCCGGGATGGTGCACTGCAGGCCCAGTGCCCGTGTCCAGGCTGGCTGTGGGGATTCTGGGCCTGACGTTGCAGGCGGGAATGGTATCAGATCCACACAGGCCCAGGGCTGCTGGAGTGTCTGCCACTTTCTAGATCATGAGAGACACAGGCAGACCCTGATGATGCCTGGCTGGTGGTGCTGGAGCTGCTGGTCTCTAGAGAGGGAGATTCCAGAGACTGTCCTGATTCTGCCTGGCTGCTGGTCTCAGGTGCTAGAGATGATCTGTGAGACAGCCCTGATGGCACCAGGCTGCCTGTGCTGGGGCTGATGATGTCAGGTGCTGGCAGGCTGTGGGAAGGTTCCAATCCCAACTGTTTGTCCATGCTGAGCTCTGAGTCATCTCTGGAGGCTGTAAGGGGAAGCGGGAATGTCAAGGCCGCCCCAGGCCCAGGGCAGGATAGGCCAGAGCAGTGCCCCCAGCCCTCCCGGAGCAGACAGGATCTGCCAAACCGACACTGGGCTCCCACTGCCAGGCCCAGGGTCACTAGGGTGCTTTGCCTCTTACCTGTGCCCAGACCAGCACAGTTGTCACATTCCCATCTGGTTATGGTGTCCCTCAGGCCAGAGCAGTGTCTGTTGGTGCCCTCGGCAGCACAGGAGGAGCACAGGAGCAGTTTCCAGGGCCTGGGGAAGCAAACGGGGTTCATGGAGGTGAGGACAAAGTGTCCAAAATGTGGGATTATCTGGCTGAGCTCTTCTCCTGGGTCCTTCTGCTTCGAGCCCTTGCTGGGGCACAGGTCCCCTGCAGAGTCCCGGGGTGCAGCTTTGGCAACTTACCCCTGTTCCTCTGCCTCCTGCCTGCCTCCTGGAAAAAGGCACTCACTGGCATTGCAGCGGCTGTGTCTCTCATATAATTGCCCATAGGCACCATCTTCCTCCCATGATGGTCCCCTTCTGGGAAAGGAAGGGAAAATTGATGAGACCCTGATAGCAGAGTGGCAGGCAGGTGCAGGGCATTCCTACTCTTCCCTCTGTGCCATTTCCAACTCCAGTGTGAATCTGAACCCGGGACTCACAGAACAGTGCAGGGCCAGGACTGCTGAGGCAGGCCCTGGCACAGCACAGCACTTGCACCCCCTGTGTTGTGAGCTGTGAAGAAAAAATACCAACCTCCTGGGGATTCGTATCCCCATGATAAACATTTCCATCAGAAATCGATACTCATTTTGACAACGTGGGCAGCAGAAGATGTTGAATCCAGAATGGATAGCCTGATTCTGGATACAGTATCTGTGGAACCAGGTGGTTTTGCAGGCTGGGCACACCAGGGTGTTGAAGGTCTTTCTGTCCTCCACAGGCTCCATGCAGATGAGGCATTCGGTGCCCGGCTCCAGAGTCGCCTCCACTGCCTGCTGTGGGCTGTGTGTGGGGCAGAAGGAGCTGGGGGGAAAAGGGGTGGGTTAGGTGAGAAGTGCTCGGCCCTTCCCTGGTGGTGGGAAGGAGGGGACAGGAGGTACCTGTATGGTGTAATGAACTGGGTGACACAGCCTCCCTCCTTGGCACAGGGCAGGTGGAAGCTCAGGTCACAGTCTGTTTCGCAGCAGGTGATGGTGGCCCCGCTCTGGCCACAGACGCAGCATCTCTGGAAAGAGCAGAGCAGCCCCATCAACAGCAGCCTCAGGGCCTCCTCCTTGTCCCAGAGCTGGTTGGAAGGGCTGGGCTTCCTTTCTTGGAGTTTGGGCTAAGCTCCAGCAAACCTTGCCTGGCACAGTTCTCCCTGCTCTAGTCAGCCTCTCACCTTCTGTGCTGCCTGGTCAACTGTATGTTGGATATCCTTGGGGAGAAGGCCTAGGAATCCTACTTTCTTGTTTCTTTGTGGAAAAAGTTTAGCAAAAAACTGCAGGAGAGAAAAGATGAGGTGCTAATGAGAAGAGTGTAGTGGGAACTGCCCATTGAAAAGCTGGAAGGAGCCCACGGAGCAACTCACCAGGCAGAACACGTGGGCACAGAGCCCATATTTCTGCATTTTTTCCCCACAGATGTCCAGGTCAGCCTCTGACAGCAGGCATGCTGGAAGGGAGAGAGACAATGGAACCTCTGCAGGGCCGGGGCAGCATCCCTGCGGGATCGACGCCAAGGCTGCTCTGTCCCTACCTGGCTGGCTGAAGGGCAGGGCTGGAGGCTTTGGGGAGGATGGGACATGGTGGGCACGGGTGTCCCAGCAGATGTCCCCTGCCAGAGCTGGGCCCTGCTTGCTGAGGAAAGGAGGGTCCCAGCCCTGGGATGGCTGGACAGCTCCTGCCTCCCCATGCCACCACTCCTGGCCCCACACTGGCCACCCCAACAGCCCCTCTGCCAGGCTGCGGGAGGGGCACTTTGCTCTCACCTGGCTCCCTCACTTCGGGGGGCTCCTCCTTCCTGTCTGACATGGTCCCTGTCCCTGGAGTGCTCCTCCAGGTGTTCCTCCACTGGTTCTAAGGAGTGGGCAGTGAATGAGATTGCAGCTCAGCCCCATCCCTCCTCCCATTGTCAGGCCACACTGACACACAGCCTGAGCCCAGCGTTTGTGCCCTTGGCCCCACAGGTCACAGTGGCCACTGTGACATTGGCATCGTGCACCCAAAATATGGGCAGGGATGGCCTCAGCCACTTGCCACCCATTGTGCCTTGGAGGCAGGTGAAATCTGACTGGGCAACCTGTTCCAATGGACCCTGCTTGACCAGGCATATGGACCAAAATATCTCAAGAGGTCCCCTCTTGTATTGCCTAGGATGTTGTTTGCATTTGTGTGTTTCCTACTCAGGGGTGCAAATATAACTATAGTGAGGTTTGTTTACAGATTTCACTTTTGCTTTTTTTTTCCAAGGAATTATTAGATGGTAAAAGCTCCATCTGTTATGCAGAATAGGAGTCCAGATAGAGACATCAGGCCAGGGAAGTACAGAGGCTGGCAAGACAGAAATAAAAGGAATGAAGGAATGTGGAAAGGAGAGGGAAAAAGAGACAAAGATAAAAGCTTGTCTTTTTTGACAGATAGTACTGATGGGAGCTCCCTCACTTGATGTGCCACCCTTCAGAGTCCAGACCATGAGGTGTGGGCAGTCTCAGAGGCTGTTCAGCCTTTGCCTTGGGCGAGCTTTCTGGGGGTCTCTGAGTGAGGGGCCACCACCCTTAGGGTCTGCCCAGAGAAGAGTTCCCAGCATTTCAGACCAGGATGTGGCTGGCAAAAGACTCTGAGGCGAGGGGAGAAGTTTGGCAAGATTTAGATATGTGAGTCACAAACTTTCCCCCCAAAAGCTTTCCCTCCCTGCTCCTCCAGCAGGGAAGTCCCCAAAATCACCTGTAAAGGCACAGGTCAGAAGGAGAGTTGCCAGGGAGAGGGGCTGCCCTGCTCTCTTTGCTCACATATGACCCTTTCTGGCATCTCCAAAGCTTCACTGGCGCTTGCAGGTTCCTACCCCACCAAAGCAAGGCTCACACTGACTCTGAAAGGCAGTTTATTGCACTGGAAAAAGTCCATCTCTGCTGTGACTCTGCAGCCCTCCTGCTCTTTGTTCTGGAGACAGCACATCACCAAAGCACTAAGGAGTTCAGGAGAAAGATGCTGAGTCACCTGTGACATTTAGGTGCCATCCTGAGGTCCTGTGTGGTGCCCTGGCCACCCACTGTGTCTGAGCAGATGGGATGTGTGAGCCTAGGCCAGGCTCAAAGGTCGCTTCTGTCCCCTGTACCAGGGAGCCCAGAACCAGAGACAGTACTTCAGATGCAGCCTTACCAGTGTGGTGCAGGCAGGGAGGATCATGAAATCACAGATGGGGTTGGAAGGGACCTCTGGAGATCCTCTATTCCAACCCCCTGCTAAAGGAGGTTCACCCAGAGTGGGTTACACTTCCAAACATGTTTTGAATGTCTCCAGGGAAGGAGACTTCACAGCCCCTCTGGGCAGCCCATTACAGGGGCTGGGACATCCAGGCGGCATCAGAGCCATCCCACAGCTCCCCAGAACATGAGGACAGCAGCTGCTCCAGCACTGCTGGGCCTGACCACACACATAACCATTCTCAGTTACAATGTCAGGCCCAGAATCCATAAGGCCAGTCCGGAAGTTGCTGTGCCAGCACCAAATCCTGAGAGCTGCATCCTGAGCTTGACCCGTTTCACAGCTTGCTGACATCCAACACCAGCAGCCACAGCACCACCATCCAGCTGCCATCGGGATTCTCCTGCAGCTCCGAGATCCTAGAGCACCACAGCTAACAATGCCTAGGAGGAAGAAATTGGGCAAGGAAGAGACTGGCATGGCTGAGTAAGGACCTGCTGGTCCAAGTAAAGGGAAAGAAACAAATGCATAGATAGTTGAAGTGAGGACAGGTGACCTGGGAAGCATATAGAGATGAAGGATAGTTGTGTTGGGATGGGGTAAGGAAGGCCAAGGCAGAGCTGGACGTGTTCAAGGCCAGGTTGGATGGGGCTTGGAGCAACCTGGTCTAGTGGAAGGCTGGACATGCTTCAATGATCTCAGACCTAGGGGGAGGTTAACGAGGCTTGGGGAGACCACTGACAGTGGGCATAAAGAATGCAGAATTTATGGGCCACAAGGACATCTGGCAGAAGTCCCAAGATAAGGAAGAAACTAACAAACCCAGCTCAGCAACTATGCTGGAATCAGCTCCAACTGGGTAAAAGGTGATGCTGGCAGGGGGATCTGTGACCACCGACTTCATGGACCACCGACCCTAGAAATCCACGGACCCAAAAGAAGAAAAAGATTGAGCATGCAATCTAATTAGCATGAGAACAAATAAAAGATAGATACTAATCAATAAAAGAACTATGTAACTTGCAGTCAATGAACACTAATTCCTTTGTTTGCTACAATGTATTAATAGTTGAAAGTTTTGATAGTTCATGGGCTTGATTTGTGGAAACCTCCACCTTGCACTCTGCACAGAATAAACAAGTCTCCTTTCTAAACTAGGCTCTGTATCTGAGTTAGAGAGCTCTTAATCGGCAACAACAGGACGGGGGGAATGGCTTCAAATTGAGAGTTGGTTTAGATTAGGTGTGAGGAAGAAGTTCTTGCTTGTGAGGGCAGTGAGGTCCTGCCACAGGCTTCCCTGAGAAGCTGTGGATGTCCCATCCCTGGAAGTGTCCAAGGGCGGGTTGGACGGGGCTTGGAGCAACCTGGGCTAGTGGAACGTGTCCTTGCCCATGGCAGGGGGTGGAATGAGATGGGCTTTAAGGTCCCTTTCAACCCAAACCATTCCATGATTCTCTGATTCTATCTCTCTGGTGGCAGACGCTCCAGCACTCCTGGAGCTCCGAGATCGCTCCCGCCTGCAAAGCCGGGCCCAGAGCCCCCACAGCCACCGCGGCCCCGCCGTCCCCGAGTGCTGGCCCTGACCCCGACCCCGCTCCACCGGCACCATAAAGTGCACTGGGCGACTCCACGCTCATGTGTCGTTTTCCTCCTCCTCCTCTCTCTCCAGGGGCAGCATTCGCGGCTGGGCCCCGAGGGTTGTTGTCTTCCCCGGCCTCCCTCGGGCGGTTGGCCGGCGGTTGGCCGGCTGCCCAGGCCCTGCTCGGTTTCTCCGGGGGAAGCTCACGCGGACGCCGAGGGGTCTCTGCCCGTTGCCCCTTCCCCGGGCAGAGCGCCCTACCCGGCGCTGCCCGAGCGCCGAGCGGGTCCCACCCGTCTCCCGGCAACGGTCCCGCCCGCCCGCCATGGCCCTCGCGGGTCGCCGTAGCGGCGGCGGCGGCGGCGGCGGCGGAGCGGCCGGGCGGGCGGTGAGTGCGGCGGCCGCGGGGCCCGGCCCGCCCCGGCTCCTCCTGCCCGGCTCCGGCGGCGGGGGGGCTCGGGCACGGCCGGCTCGGGGAGTGCCGTCCGGCTGTGGGGGACGCGCCCGACCGCGGGGGGCTCTGCGCCCCGGGGGCTGCGGGCAGGTGTAGGGGGGTCTCGGGTTCGGGGTGTTTGTGGGCACGGGGGTTGCTCTGGGTTCGGGGTGGCTGTGGCTGCAGGGAGCGCTGCCCGCGTTAGGGGGTGCCCCGGGGTGTGGGGGGCCGCTGGGCTCGGTGTGGGTGAGCCCGGCTCTGGGGCCGGGTCCCGGGGTGGGCAGGGCGGTGCTGCCCGGGCTCTGTGGTTTGGGGGTGCGGGCGGGCTGGGGGGCCGCGGAGACCCTGCCTGTGCTGAGCTCAGGGCAGTGTGGTGAGCGGTGCGGGGCTGTGTGTTCCCCTGTGCTGCTGCCCTCCTGCGAGGGGAGTCTCGGCCGGGAGCTGCCGAACAAAGCTGTGCTGGCCCTTCCTGGCTGCTCGGCCTCCTCCCCTGCCTCCGGTCGGCTGCACTTAAGATCAGGCTTCCCCTGTGCTGTCTGTTCTGCCCTACTGCTGGAAGCTGCTTGCCCTTGCCCAGAGAAGGCAGTTCAGTCCGTGGCCAGGCTCGGAGCTTCTTTGCTTCTGTGAATCACATGCAGATGTGTGTCCCCCTGCTCTGCCCTTTCTCTGACCTGTTGAAAGCAGCATCTGCTCCGACTAAGAAAACATCCTGGCACTGCAGTGGTGCCAGCAGTGCATCTTGTCTGGTGCCAATGTGGCCGTGCTGTGTGCTCTGCTTGGGCATTCAGGCTATTTCAGCAGGGCTGGTACCAGGCTGGCTGCCCCTGGGGAGAGTTATGGGCACTCCCCACCACTCTCGTGTGCTTTTAACTTGTCCTGACAGAGCTGAAATCATGTCTGTCACATTTCGAGTACTTTTAGGATAGTACGCATTGTGCTCTGTGCTCTGCTTTGGTAGTAAACCATGTGTTTCAGGGTTTTGTTTTATCCCTTGTTCTGGGTTCCTAACGCAGGTCATTCAGGGCCTTTGATCCAGGCTGGTGTTTGCTTTGTTCCTGCTATTTTGCTCAGCAGTGCTGCAGGAGGGACACACCGGGCAGTGCTGCTCCACCACTGGGTGCTGGGGTGGCCCTCAGGGAAGGGGCTTTAGAGAAGCCTTTCCCAAGTCCAGCTGAAGCTCAAGTGATCTGAAGTTACTGTGGCACTCACATCACTTGGCAAGGCCACTGACTTTTCTTGGGTTCATCTGAGTTTCTGCTCTGTGTGAGATTGCCAGCAAGCATTTAATTCCTGCCGCCTTTGTTCCTGTTGCATCTCCCTGTTCCTCTGTGTGTCACAAAGTGCTTTGACAGATGTCTGTCCAGGGAACAGGAGAGTCTTCCAATGATAGTTGTCTGTTGGGGCATCGGAACCAGGAGAGGACTGTAGCCTAACATTTGGAAGCTGTATGGAACTAGCCACTTGAATTTACTCTTTTTGTCCTGGCACATGTCAGATCAGCTCTGATAGTGTTCTTTGTTCTCTAGTGATACCAGGAAGGCTCCTGAATCTGTAATCTAGTGGTAGATTTTCGCTTGTAAACACTTCTGTGTACTGTTACCTGTGTCTGCTTTTGTCCCTGTAAATCTGACAGCTGGGTCTTTGCTTTGTAGTCAGTGATACTCTATTGCAGTCCAGTCCACCTGCATTTGTATCATTCCTTCTCCCTCTCTCTCTGTTTTGGATAGCAGAATAATGTAAAAGCCTGTTAAAGATAAGATGAACCAGGTGCATGTTGCTGTCTTAAAGAACACAGAGTGGGAGGCAAAGGCAGAAGTATCTCGTCAGGACATGAGTCCTGATGAGTGTGATGTGGTTGCTGGTTTAGGTGATGTTTGGCAGTGGTGGCAGCTGTGGCCCTGTGCTGGCTCTGTGCTTTTGGCTCAGGCTTGCTGCCAAGGTTTTTCTGGCTTGGTTCTGCCTGTACCTTTGTTTGGAGTGGCGTCTGTCTGGTTATCTGGAGTGTGGCTTAATGCCTTGTCTCCTTTGGGAAGATTTTGAGCTGTTGGACAGGTGAGGCTGAGAGCAGGGTCAGCAATTAGTTGGTTTTGGGCACTTAAATGATGTCATTAGTGCGGGGACTCTGGTTATTTTTTGTTTATCCCTGTTGTTTAATCCAGGTACCTCAACCTCCAAGAAAGGGAGAAGTCTAAAGGCAGTGTCCTCTCCATAAAGTTTTGTTCTAGGTGTCTGTCCGTCTTATGTCCGCCCTGGAAGTGGTGCCTGTGAAGAATGACTTCAAGAGGTGCTGGGACTGCTTTCTCAAGGAAGAATTTCAGGCTGAGCACTGAGCCAGAGAAGTCCAAGGTCACAGGTATGGGCCTGTACAAACTGTGTGAAAACAGGAGCACTGCAGATCCAGGCAGAGTCCCTCGTTTGAGCTCAGCTGCTTCCAGTTGCAGTTACCTTGCTAATGTGAGGTGTGGTGGGGCTGAAACTGCGTAAATCCCCCAACCGAGATGAGATTTTGGGAGGGACGTTTCTGTAGTACTGGGGACTGCAGAAACTCATGTCACGGTGCCTTTTCTTCAGCACACAGCCCTGCCTCGTGAGGCTGGAGAATGTCGTGTTGCCTGCCTGCCATCTGATTTCAGACTTATCTGATTTCATCTGATTTAGGGACTTCCCCTTCCAGGATGAACAGCTTGTCAAATTCTCAGTCCTTTTCTGGGAAATTCTGCTACCTACCAGGCCGTCTGTTTTCTCTCAGAGTCACCAATCCAGCACAAGTGTGCTTATGAGACCACAAATCTGGCATTTGAGGGCACTGTTGCACTCAGAAATAAGGAATGCTGCATCAGTGTGACACTAGGGGCTGTTTAGCACAACAAAAGCAAAGGTGAGGCACACATCATTAAAGAGAGCTGTGAGTTAGACAAGATGAACTGCATCTGCAGGTCTTTCTGCCTCCGCATCATATCCCAGATATGAATCAGGACATCGGGAATTACAGTGGTGTTGAGAGGTTTTGGTTGGTTTTTTTTTTTTGGAAATGAAATCGGGTTCCTACCTCCAGCTTTTGGGATTACTTTATCTGGAAGTAGCACAGCAGGATTCCTCAGGATGTACTTCCACCTTTGTGGAGCAATTTATAGCCTCCCATTTGCTATCACAGAGCAGCTCAAATTGGAAAGAGCCTTTGGTGTGGAGATGCACCCCGTAATGCTGGACTCTGGTTTTGCTAGTGAGGACAGTAAGGTGATGAATGACTTTTCCCCACTGTGTTGATCAGCAAACGTGAACATCATTTTCCCATAGCTACCAGTTTGTTGCTTGTACATGAAATTAATGTTTTGAGTTTACCCCCGGCTCCCTAAGGTTATTTCCTTTCTGTTTTTCACAAGGGATCGTGAACAGCAGGCTGCTGAATGATTATCTGCATCGAGTCTTTACCAATGCTGATGGGAACCAGCCTGCAGCTGCTTACAGGTATCAGACTTCTCATTCCCCAGGTGGCAAGTGATGCCACCCCCAGATAAACAGCACTGTGGTGAAAGGAAAGATCTTTCAGTGCCACACAGTGATCTTTGTTAACAGCACAGCAGCACCGTGTTACAGAAATGACTCTGAGGTCTGTTTTTTTAGTGGCTTTTTCAAATTGCAGGGCCTGCTAGGAAGGATTCTTCAGATTTTTTTGCATGAAAAATCCCATCTACAAAATCACTGGGCAGTATTTTTGAAATAAGCAGGCATTCACCTTATTGTTCCTCTTCCCCCTTTGCTTGTAAGGAAGTGCAAAGTGCACAGGTTTTAATTACAGGAATGAAAAATAGGTTATCAGTGCTCTGTGAACTAAAGACAAGACTGTTACTGATACATGCAATAACATACATTTTTCAGGCTATGGAACTGCTGGTACTTCTATTAGAAGTCACCAAACACAAAATTCCCGTTTAGTGACTGTTTTTTTCCTGTTTGTGTCAGTTCTTCTCCACTTTGTATCCCAGAAACTTGTAATGTTGGATGGGAAGGATTTCCCTTGCATCCAGCTCTTTGCCAGAGGCAAGTCAGACAGGTTCAGGGCATGGAGAGTGTGGCAGAGAGAGGCAGGCCTGTGGCTCCTGCTGGTTGGCAGAGCTGCAGAGTGGCTGGGGTCACATTCCACGGGCTATACTTAGGACTGCCAGCTCCAGTGTGAGCTCAGAGCTGCTATAAATAGCCCTTGGCTCTCTGGCTCTTGGTGAGCCCGGGTGATGGCGCGGGGGAGGCAAACTGGGTCATGTTACTTTGCCACAAGCTCTGCTGCCAGCAAGCCTTGGAACGTTCCATCTGCCCGAGCATTTGGGTTTTCAGTATTTCTGATTCCTTTGCCTGGTGATTAATGACTTGAAAGCACAGAACTGATAGTTTGTTGGACTGGTCTCTCTTTTTTCCCGCCTTCCACCCTTTTACCTGGATTTGGATATTTGGTAGAAAGCCCAGTAGCAGTCATAGAGGTCTTGAAAATAACATTTTCCATATGAGAGCAACTTTTATGGTATGACATCTTGCCTTCAGAGGCCTAAATTCCTCATAGAGGAGCTCACTGCATACATCTCTCTGTCTGTCTCCTGCTCTTCTACCCTCCTTCCAGAACTCCTCCTCCATGCTAGCTGCTGATTAAGCTACTTTGCTGAAGCCACCCTTCTCATGCCAACCAAAACCGATTCTGTGATTCCACTTCTGTGCATCTTTACATCCATCAGGCTTTCACAAGGTCTCACCACAGTCTTAGGGAAATCCCTAGTCCTGGAATAGTGTTCCCCAGATGGCTTTGGAAATGGGAAGCAGGGATGGGAACAACTAGTGACCCTCACAATAAAAGGAGGCTCTTGTGCAAGGAACAGCTTTGAAAGGAGAGAACTAGGGGAGGGCGGTAAGTTCTCTAAAACAGTGGCCCAAAGGGGGTGCATGAGAGATTTTTCAGTATGACACCAAAATATCAGAGGGAGGGTGCTGGACTAGCCTGACCTTTGCCTGAACTGCTACAGCTGCTGCTGTGGTCTGTCTCCTCTCTTTTGTATTACAATATACTTCGGGGGGAAAAAACAAATCCTGACTTATGCCATGTTTGTATGATGCTGACTGCAGCAGAGTTGTGGTCCACAGTTGTTGGTAGAATAGCTGTTTTCTTGCTGCCACTGTACCACATTACAGTTTCCTTACTGCCACAAAACGCTCCTGAGCAGACTGACTGAAGATGGTAAGATTCTTTGTTATCTACTTGGCTTGTTCTTGTTGTATTTGGTCTCTGGTTCATTCATTGCCCCAAAGTGCTGGGCAGCAAATTCCTTAGATTTGTGACATGAGACAGTTCATGTCTCACAGTGCAGGACATGTGTTTGGGCTGCAGCTCTTTAAAAATTGGAGACAGAGTTTTCTGAAGAGCTCCTGTGTATGCTTATTTCCTAGAAAGCACCTGACGTTCCAGAACCTGCAGGAGCACCTTGAGCGGTTGCTGGCGGAGGAGAATGGCTCTGAAGACAGTCGAGGTAGGAGATACTGAGTGCCTGTCCAGTTTGTACTTCTGCTTGTGCTGCTGAATTGGGAAGGACATGTTGTACCACGAAAGCAGTTCCCTGATTGAGTGTTGTTCTGCCTTCCTGTGCTCTAATTTGTTGTACCTTTAAATCCAGCCTGTGAAGGGCTCATGAGCCAGCCCTGGAGCAGGTCTGTTTGCAGATGTAGGGGGCATATTTCCAGTCAAAAATGCCATGAAAAGTAGTTTGAGGGCAAAGGAGGTATTTTACTGATGATGATATGCAGAGCCATTGCTTTGACCAGCAGTGTGCAGTGCTGTCCTCAGTGGGAAATGCAGGGGCTTGTTGACAGTTTTTTCACGCTGGTCTCCACTGTAGCTAATTATTTTCAGCCTCTGGCTCTTCCCTGTGCTCTTACCAGCATCCCTTTCCCTGAACGAGTCAAGACATGGCAGGATACAACCTGACTCCTCTGCTAGAAAGAGGAATTTTTCTTGCTGGCTGCAAGCAAGGTGTGATATGTTGGCCAAACATTTGGCACAGAGTTTAGTCTTTGAATTTTGTCAAAGTAAAATTTTCAGGTGATGTGGAAAACTTAACATGTGTCCTGAATGCTGCGTAGCTGAGACCTTGTGTATTGTTGTGAAAACTTCCTTTTAAATCTCACTAGTGTCTCCTTTCCTGAAGTTCTCATGGTCTAACATGGGCAACACTATCTTAATCTTCCTCCCCTGTAGCAGAATCCAGATGTTGTTGCAGTCTAGCTGGAGGCACCTGTCCCGTGTACTGTTAAGTCCTACACAACCCTCCCTAACAGATTTTCTGCAACTCTTGTTTCAGATCAGGTAGCAGAGGGCCGGCTCGGCCCCTCCACTGTGGTGTTGGACCACACCAGTGGGTTTGAGGGGCTCCTGCTGGTTGATGATGACTTACTTGGGGTGAGTGTGATGAAAACGGTCTTGTGGGACTAGAAGCACTTGGGGCTTCTTGGGTTGTTCTTCATAACAGATTCCTGTCACTGGTTTTGTAGCATGTTGTAAATGGAGTCTGCCCAGAAAGCTGCAGGATCCTGGAGGAAATGAGCTCTCCTGGAAAAGTTCTAGCAGTACCACTAAGTCTCAGCAAGCTCTGAGGGGGGCTGTGAGGAAATGAAAGGATTACTCTGGCCCAGGGACTCTCTTGGCTAAGCAGAGGAAAGGCCAGCAGCCAGCTTTCCTGTCCCTCCCTCCATCAGACTGCCTCTTCCTTCCTTCCTTTGGTCTTATCTAAAGGGTAGAAAGAGGCTAAAGCTGAGGCTTTCCTTTCTTCTTTGTTTCCCCTAACTCTGTGCTTGCTCCTTAGCTAATGTTCTTCATGCAAAATGTCAGCTGAAAGAATCTGCTGGAATTTAACCCTTTCTTACTGCAGTAATTTCTGCACTCCTTTCACCCCTTCACCGAGCACACACATCCCCTGCTCCAAAGCTCATTCCCTCCTTAATCTATGCCTGTTTTTTTGCCCCTAGCAATGCAGGCTGCCCTGGTCTCCCCTTTCCCCTTAGCCACCTGCTGTAGCTCACTTTGGCTGACCCTCAGGAATGGATCAGACTGGCTGGCCTGTGAATTCCTTGTTCCTACCTTCATCTCTTCTTCATGATCTGTCCTGAGATTGTGAGAGTCAGGAATTAATAGGGTTGAGTTTCTGGACAGCATGTTACCTGTCAGTCCTGGGCTTTAATTTGGACATCTTGCATCTATAGTTTTGTTCTAACTTTTCCAGGATTCAGATGTCATTCCCATATAATTGTCACTTTTGTGTACAGTTTTGTCCCAGTTCACTAGGAACTGTCTGTCACTGCGTTGACATTGTTCTGTGTGGTTCACTGGGGTTTGTCAGGTACAGATGAGCTGTGGGAAGGACCTGGATGGTTCCCCAGGGCCAGTCAGCTCCAAGTACAGCTGCTGGGATGGAGAAGGTGACCCTTCTCTTCCCAACACTGTCCTTGTGAATAGCTCTTCATCTTGCTTTGGTTTTGAGGGCTAGGACAGAGAAAACGGGAAGGGCTGAACAAACCTGCTATTTTGCCTGACTCTAAAATATCTTTTGTTTGTTGGTCCAGGTGATTGGCCACAGTAACTTTGGGTCCATCAGGGCCACAACATGCGTGTTTAAAGGTAAGGAGATAAACCAGTGATGTTTTGAGAAAATACCCCGGGAAGAGTGTGGGAGAGTCACACAACTAGAGAGCTCAGAAGATCCTGAATATGTTCCAAATCTTGAGCACCCTCTTCCCCAGCTCATCCACCGACTTTTTCAGGAAGTAGAAGGGTGAAGGGCTGTGTGATGCCAGAGTGACCAGGTGGGAGGGGAATCCTGGGGATGTCCCAGAGCTCCTTTGTGTGCCACATTTGTTTCTGTGGGAGCAGTGTCAGGTTCAGCTTCTCTTAACAATGATCCAGGTGGCAGGAACTCACTCTGTGTCATCTCTTTTTCTTTCAGGGAAATGGATTTACGAGGTGCTCATCTCCTCCCAGGGACTCATGCAGATTGGCTGGTGTACTCTCGACTGCAGATTTAATCAGGAGGTAGTGTAACTGCTGCACATGGCACAGGGCTGCTCTGGGTTTCTCCACTGCTTTTTAGGTCAGTGTGGAGCATCTCATGGCTGCTGTGCTCCTGCCCCACTGGCATTTTGTGCCCAGCATACACACTAGAAATGCTAGGTCTGCTGTTTTAAGAGCCTTTACTAGACTCTCTGGTCTGTGTTCACAGAATGGTGTGTGGTGTGAAAGCCTTGCAGGCTGGCTGTGTTGCTGTGCTCTTACTGCACGTAGCCTCTGCTACGTGTTGACTTTCAGCTGGTGTCTTCTCCAGAACCTGTGTGTGTCTGCAGTGCTGGCAGCCTGTCTCAGGATGGCCCTCAGCAGCTGGTGCTAAGGGTTTTTTTTGTCCAGGAGAGGCAGGCCCAGGCCAGCTCTTCTCAGGCACCAGGCAGGATGTTTGGTGCTGGAAAGGGATGTCAGCTGCAGACTCACTAACTTGTCACTGTGCAACACATGAGAGGGGAGGTGATGGGCATCCCAGGGGGCTGCTTTGACAGAAACTGGAAGTGTAGGACGCCAGTACTCTTCTTCTGACCCAAAAATGAGTAGAGAGTGGTATATTTCTCTGAACCAAAGATCAGAGGCCACTGGATTCACTCCTAGAGTAAGGACTTTTCCCAGGGAGAGCATGTGTGATGTCAACTGCTTTCCCTGTCTACTGGTCTCCCCCTTAAAGGTGCTCTTGCAATGAGAGGGATCTTTTATGCTTGGTCTGGTCTGAGTCTCCTCTTTCCTACTTTGGTGCAGGAAGGAGTTGGAGATACTCCAGATTCATACGCTTATGATGGAAACAGGGTGCGCAAGTGGAATGTGACTACTACCAACTATGGCAAAGTGAGTAGCTGTCCTCCCAGGAACGGGATGGAGAGGAAGGAGGAGAAAGCAGGTGACTCCTTCTGCTTGCTGGATTCTGCTGGGCCTTGTGAAATGCCCTCAAGCTTTCCTCCCTGCTTCAGCCTGCTCTTGGGGGGCTGTGTGCCAGCAATTGTTTGTACTTTAAGGGTGCTGGACATGCTGAGTGCTTTGTTTAGCAACCCCAGCAGACTGATTCCCAGCACAGTGCTGCTGTCAGTCTCTGGAAGGCTCTGGTTCTCTGTAGCACATCAGTGCATGATGCATTGTTGGGATAAATATACGTTCCTAGTGCTGGAGGGGAAAAATGATCCCAATCAGGGGCTTGATGTGCAGCTTCCAGAAGGGCCTGAAAATGCTATGTGAGCTGCTGTGGGAAGGAACTCTCCCTCAACCCTGAATCACAAGGGATTGGTTGGGTTGCAGTGTTTCTTCTGATGTGGAAACAACTTGGAAATATGTTTAACTTTTTCTCTCCCTTTGCTGCAGTCCTGGGCAGCAGGAGACATCGTCAGCTGTCTGATAGACCTCGATGAGGGCACCATTGCTTTCTGCTTGTAAGCATCTTTGTCCTGTTTCCTGCTTTGTTGATGTCTGTGTGTAACATATAGGTTTCCTCACTGCTCAGCAGGTTGATGAACCCTATTTCTGCCCTCTCCCCTTTAAGTTCCTTGGTAGTTCTGGCATTTACTTTTCTCTGTTGTTCAGAAACCATCTGAACGGGTTGTTGGGTCTCCTAAGTTCAGTTGAGAGCATTTGGCAGAAAGATGTTCAAGCTACAAAGTTTGTGTAAAGTTTGCCAGGATTTTGGAGGGAAGCATCTTGTGATGCTTTAATGCCACACTTGGCTGAGCCACACTGATGGCTTTTGTGGTCAATGTAGACCTTACCTGCCCTAAATTCACAAGGAGCTGTGGGAAGGGTGATAAATCTCCAGCTTCCAGCTCCCATGCACAATGAGAATTGTTCTCTGGCCCTGGCCTGTGACAAGTCAGTTGAAATGAAAAACTGTTAGATGGTCCATGTCATCTTTTATGGAAGAGTAGATTGAAAACATTATCTTTCATTGCGCTAACATCAAATAGATGAGGCCAAAAAGTCACCTGCCTTTGAAATGTCCTGCTGATTAGTTATCTCATCAGGGTTTGGGTTGCCCTTGAACCTGAGTGGGCTCTGCATGTTGTGCAGACTCCAGTGCCTTCATATGAAAATGGGAATGCCTCTGGGTGTTACTCAGCAGAGCTGTGGCATTTTCGTGTGTGCCAGGTTAAGAGTGACAGGAGGCATGACTGACTGACATATCCATGTTGGCAAGTTGCTGGGAGGGGAATGCAGATATCTGTATTGCTCAGCTGACTTCAGACCCCTCCTGCTGTGACTAAAATCCTGTGGGTATTCCTTCTTTCAGGAATGGCATGTCTCTGGGAACTGCCTTCGATAACATCACGAGGGGTGCTGGAATGGCTTATTTCCCTGCCATCAGCCTCTCCTTCAAAGAGTCTGTTGCTTTTAACTTCGGGAGCCGTCCACTCCGATATCCTTTGGGTGTGGGGAGAGGAGGTGTGAAGGAAGAAGAACCTGTCCTGAGACCATCTTTGGAGGCTGTAGAATATACAGACCTGACTCCAGTTCACTTTCTGCTGTTGGCACTTGTCAAGGAGTCAAGGAGAGAAGAACCAGATACCCCCTCAGCTGGAGCAGAACTGCAGGATACAAACATCAGTTTCAGAAATGAGAGTTGCTTTCAGCTCTGAGTCAGCAGCTGCTGCTACAGCTGGGGGCTGCCTGTTCCAGGCACTCAGATCTTGTAAAGTTCTCACTTTCCAGTTTTTCAAATCCTGATGCTGCTGTGCTGCTGAGCCTCTTGGCCACTGGTTTCTTTTACCTCCCTGCCATGTGGGACCTCTGACATTTATTAGTGTTACCTTCTGCCTTCCTGTGTGAATAGTGAAACCTGCAGCTCCTGTCAGAGCAGTTCTGGCTCTGCCTGTTGGTAGCTGTAGTAGGGGATCAGGTTGGTCTTTCTGATAAAAAATATTTCACCCAAGTAGAAGTGTGGTGTGAAAAACTTGCTGCTTTGCAGTATTGAGGAAGTGGGGATAAGAGCTTGTGGCTAATCATCCATTTAGAAGGCACTGTGGTTTGAACTGTGACTGAGGTGTGCGTGGATATAAAGTAATAGACACACAGTCTTTCCCTTGCACAAACAAAGTCCTGAAAGGATCAGATTGCAGTTTCCCTTAACACTCACCTACTTATCCAGTGGAAGGTTACCGGCCCTTGCAGGATCCTCCCGTGGCAGACCTGGTGAAGGCTCAGAAGCTGTTGGGCTACTTGAAGAATGTGATCCATGTTGGAATAGATGTGACGGTAGGCTCACGGCACTGGGTGGGTCCGAGGGGCACCACGCTGGGGAATGTGGTTCTGCTCTTCTCTGCACATGCTGCCAGCTCAGATGTTTGCATACACCAGAGACTCTAAATGCTTGCATGCTTTTGCCTGGGGTGTGCATGTCCCTGGAGCTCTCTGCCTTGCAAAATGGGCTTCCTGGTAGTTCCAGGACTTAATTTAAATCATACTGGGCTTTGTTGTTCTCAGTGTTATGAAAGTTCATTGCCAGTATTCAAGAAGTGATGTTTGTCAGGGTCAGAACTTCTGGGTTTGATTTTGCTCCCTTGAAAGCAGTTTGTTCATATCCTAAACTTTTTACTGGTGTCCTGGTGCAGTGATGTGGTAAAATTCTGGCAGGTCTGCCTTGAGAACTGTTTTTGCAGGAAAACACTATTTTCTGCTAGGGTGAGAGATCTGTTTATGCCCAAAACATAGGGAGAACCATCTGCTGTGGTCTTGGCTTGAATGAAGGCCTGCTTTGCTAGTCATCCTCCTCTGTAGGGGTTCCCATTTACAAATAATCATGCAAACTTAACCTTTTTTCAGAAAAACATTGCCAAAGTGCCTGCATGTGGCTGATAGTGACATCTGGACTGCACTACAGCTTTCTAGAGGCGTAGGCCTGGCTTCTTTGCCATCCTAAATTCTCATGTTCAAGGTTTTTACTGCAGTCAGGCATGGAACAGCAAACAGTGGCTGCTCCAGGCCTCTGGTTCGCTCAGTTGTTGGTGGTGGGTGGATTTGGTTGGATCCAAGCTGTGTGTTTTTCTGGGTTTGTCATTGCAGGAAGGAAAGCTGGTGGAGAAGGACACATCCACGTGGCAGCTGCAGGGAGAACCCACAGTGTTGATTACATTAGCTCACATCTTCAATTATTTCTCCCCTCTCATGGTGAGTTTTACCTGCCCATTACAAGCTTCTGTAGTTCTTGTTTTTGCTCTTGCAAGGCAAAGTAAACCTCAGCTTTCTCTGGGAAGTGATTGTGCCGTGGAGGACTGTTGACCTGGCTCTCTGTCTGCAGTGCAAGGTGTACCTGGTGGAAGATGTGCTCATGACCTTCCTGTTGAGCATCCTTGAGCGAGGAGGGGCAGTGGATGCCCACCCCCTTATTCAACAGCTACTGGATCTCATGTGGCTTCTTATGGAGGTGAGTTACTAGGGCGCTCAATCACAGGGAGACTCTGGGAGGTGCTGAGGGGCTTTCCCTAGGAAATGCTGATAGTGTTCAACTTCTTTCCCCTCCTGGTGACAAGATCCACCTTTTTTTTTGTGGTAGACCACCCTCTCACCTAGCTCAACTGGTGAGAGAACTGCTTCACACACAGAGAATGAGGGTTGAATGCAGAGTAATTGGTAATGATGAGAGTGGCATTGAGTTAATAAGTAATTTCTAAACTTCTCCTAATGCTGAAGGAACTGGTAATGGTGAATGACTGCCTGCTTCTGGAAACATCAAGTTTATCATTAAGAAATGGTCTCTTGGATGTTGTTAGTGCTAATGTGTCAGTCAAGGTCTTAAATGCTACTGTGTGTTGCAAGAGATCGACCAGAGTGTGCAGGACTGGGGTAGAAGTGGGCACTGTCACCACCTCCTGCACTGCTGGGGAAAGGCCTCCTCCAACTTCCCTTCCTGTCCATGTTGGATGAGGCCACTCCTTCCTGGGACTCTTGTTTGAGGCAGCCTTTGCTGCCACTGGGAATCTGCTGCTGCTGGATTGCTTGGCTGGTTACACAGAGCCAGTCACTGCCAGGGATCTGCTTGGAGACAGCATGTCTGCCCTTTTGGGTAACAGATAACAGATAAGGGACTGGCCCAGCCAGCTGTCATGAGAAGTTTAATTGACAAATGTCATGACTCCCTCAGGCCCATCATCCTAGAAGTGACGCTGGACATCTTGGTAGGGCTACTGTGTTTGTGGAAGAGTTGACTGTCATCCTGCTGATTGGCTCTGAGTTGGACTCAAAAGACAAATCCTCTATCATCACATTTATGCAAGAATAACTTCTTTCCTTTCTGGGTTGGTTCTTCTAGCACTGGGTAGGTTCAGGGGATAATGAGGATGGGTGATTCTACTGAACAAAGAGGGGCTGGGACTTTGGCTTTTTGTAGATGACTTCAGGATTGGTTTTACTTGCAAAACTTGTTTCCATGAGGCAAGGGGTTGGCACCAACTTCTGCTTGGGCCCTCTCCTGCAGAGTGAGATGGACACTGTGGGTTCAGAGCATCTGCTTGTTCAGTTCAGAAGTGAATGCTTCCTTCTAAGGTCACACTCTGAGAGCTATAGCAGTTCCTGACTCCCATGTTTTTGTTCTTCAATGTATTTCTTATTTTCTCAGGAGTATGAAGTGCATGAATGCCTCAAGCAGTTACTGATGTCCCTGCTGCGGGCGTACAGGTTCTCCCCCATCATCCCAGACCTGGGATTACAAGTGAGTTGCACTTCTGAATCCTCAGGAATCTGTGACTAACCAGCTTCTGTTATGTCCCCTTGTCCAAAGGTACATGAGGTTTTGGATTTTACAGTTGTTTGATCCGGAGATGGCAGTTTTGTCATATTGTACCTATCAGAGAGTTGTATCATCTTCTGCAGATGGAATCACTTTTGTTTCTCCTGTTTCCCTAGATTCACTACCTCCGGCTCACCATTGCAGTCTTGAAGCATGAGAAATCCAGGAAATACCTACTCAGCAATGTTCTGTATCCTTTGTGCCTCCTCCTGTCTCAGTTTTCCCTTCCCTCAATAATGCAGCCAAGGACATTTCAAGGATCTGCAGGTTGTGGGAGGCAGAAACCACCCTGTCCTTGAGAGGTCATTTCTTAGGTCTCTTCTGCCTGACACCAATCTCTACAAAGTCCTGCTTTGAGGAGTGTGAGCAATGTTATATAGGCCACATCCTATCAACACAGAGGAGCTCATTTCTACCTGACTGACCTCTCTGATATCCCTAGAGCAAAGCCACTGTCAGAGCAGTGTAGCTTTATTGTAGCAGCCACTGTGAGAGCTGCGTGAGGCTTCTCCCGGGAGAAGGGGGCTCTGGGTCTTGCAGTGATTGCCCTGGATTCATGCCCTGTGCCTGCTCCCAGTGTAGCTCCTGTGCTTGCTTTAACTCGGCCGCAGGTTCGATGTGCTCCGTTCTGTTGTGTTCTTCTACATCAAGAGCCCTCTGCGTGTGGAGGAGGCAGGTTTGCAGGAGCTCATTCCCACCACGTGGTGGCCAAACCGCTTCACCAAAGAGGTGAGTACAGGCACATCCACTAAGGAGTGTGAAGAAATACTGTGGCCTGATGTCCCCATCATTTTCTGATGAGGAGATTGGATGGCCTTTGTTTCCAGCTGCGTTAGCACTAGAGGGTCCTGCGGAGCTGTAGCTTTTCCATTGCCCTGTCATCTTTTATGTCCACTTAGAGGGGATGTTTGGGGTGTGGTCCTCAGACAGAAGAAGGGGGACAGTTGTCTGTGGCAACAGATTGGGAAGGGAACCTCCCAGTGTCTAAGGAATTCCAGGTTGATAGGGGTGTCCGCAAAAGATCTCCCGCCCTTACTTGTTAGAAGGCTGAGGAAGGTCTGTTCAGGTGTGCTGCCAGCTGCACTCACACACTGGCACATTGTTTTAGGGAGTTTCTGCTCTTCATTTGGCAAGACATTTTCTCTGTGCTGTGGTCTCCTACTAATGAGTGTCTATCCCCCAACCAGGGCAAGGAGAGTAAGGAGGTGAAGGAGGAGAGTGCTGAGGAGAGACTGAGGCGTCGGGCGTATGAGAGAGGTTGCCAGCGGCTCAAGAAACGCATTGAAGGTTTGTGAGGAAGGAGGGAAATTGCCAGGATCCCACACCTTTTGTGCAGCCAGGAGGGAGGACCAACTTTTGAGCTGTTTCCAAATCCCCTTCACTACCTGAAGTCCAGCTGTGTTCCTGTCAGGACAGGCTGTGCTGCAGGGGCAGGAGCCAGCCATGCCATTTTCTGGTGGCAGGTCAGGATTGCTGGGACCCCACTGCACAGACCTGCAGCCCCCCATCATGGGGCACAGGCAAACCAAAACTCGCCTCCAGGGGTGTTGTTTGTCAGCTGTGGATGAATTTATTGCTAGGTGGTGAAGGAGAAAATTCTCATTAGCTTTCTGCCAGCACTAATTCTTCCTGGGCCCCTCTGCTGAGGAGGTAGCCTTTCTCCTGGGTACAGGTCACTGCAGTTGGGGTTAAGAGAGGTTAAGTTGCTCTCCAGTGCTTGTTTTCTGATGGTAGATGTGTGTCCCCATTTTAGTGGTGGAAGGTCTCCAGGTTCAGATTCTGAAGCTGCTGCTGAACAACAAGGACAGAGGAGGGGTAAGCACTCTGTGGATGTTTGGCGACAGTATCTCCACGTGATGGACCTTGTAAGGCATAGATTTACTACCTGATTTTCCTTCTGCCAGGGGGAAGCCTCCAGATACATCTTCCTAAACAAATTCCGCAAGTTTCTTCAGGAAAATGCTAGCAACAGAGGGGTAAGTCAGAGGGCCAACCTTCCCACGAGCCTCCAGCACCTTCAGGTTGGGAGCAATGCCCTTTTGGCTGGGCTGCTTCCAGCAGTTGATCCACTGAGGCCTAGATATGGCAGGGAGTGAGGAGGAGGGAGATCTGAGGCCAGAAACCAGGCAACTTATCCCAGTCCTATGCAGTGATTTATAGGAAAGTGGACCTTGGGGACAGCCCTAGGTGGGAGCTGAATGTCCTTCTATAACCCCTCGGGGAGCATGGCTGTGGGGTGCTCTGCTACAGCGGAGCTTTGGCATCCTCTTCACTGCCTGGGTGAGGACTGTTCTTCTGGCCCTGGATCAGGCTGTTGGCCTGAAACTTTGGGAGGTAGGCATCCACTGGTGCAGGAAACCCTCTCTTCACCTGCATCTCTGTGTTTATCATCAGCCCCATCTTTGGTGGTGGAGTGTGTTATCCCTCCTACTCCTCTGTCAGACCAGTTTGTTGTTTAAGTGCCCAGGACTTTCTGGAGGTGGAAACTGCTGCCTACCATTAGGACTGGGCTCTCTACCAGAGCTGGAAGCTAGAGATGCTAGTAAAGCTGAGAACACAAAGTTTCTGCCTCCCCCATGTGGCCCCTGGGACTGAGATGCATTTTCACACCTGCCCTGATGGTTGGACTCTCATTCTTGCCCTAGAACTTGACTGTGTTGTGCCCACCAGAGTACATGGTGTGCTTCCTGCACCGCCTCATCGCTGCCCTGCGCTTCTTCTGGGATGGACACAAGGCAAAGACCCCAGCTGCCCTGAGCAGTGAAGGTGAGGCCTGGGGGAGAGGCTTTGAAGGCGTTTCTGTGGTTAGGACAAGGTTTGCTTCTCAGTAATGCTTTCCAGAATGATGGAAATTTTGTGTTTCTCATGGGTGCTTGAGCCTTCTCTCACTCTGTGACCGTAGTTCCCAGTCACCCTGGGAAATTCCTGTGTGCAGCTCTATTCCAGTTAACATCCACACCTGAGATTTGTTTGTCACTTCCCCTCTCTGCTCTAGAGCAGAGTCTAGTACTGATAATGAGTCTGTGGAAGAGCAGCTCAGTGATCCCATAGTCAAAGTTTAGGGAAAGATATTTGTCTAGCTTTGTGGTTCCCAGACTGTGGAATTAAGGGGAAACCAAGTCAGTACCAATTTGTTTCCCACCCTTAAACCCCACCTTGCCTGTGCTTCCATGATCTGCTTGGCATTCCCTTTTCTTACTTTAGATTGACCCTTTCTCTAGATTCAATAAGTGCTTTATAATCCATGTGGGACTAAGTGTCAGAGCTGGAGTAGCCAGGTGGAGAGCTGCCAAGTCTTATGATGATCCAGTTTACCCCAGTGCCTGCGGTTTGAGGAAGGAAGTTCTGGGAGGCTTGTTGTTGATGGCCCTTGGTTGCTCCCATTTCTGCATGGATCTAATGCTTCCTCCGTGGTGGAAATCACCTCTGCCTTAACGGCTTGTGCTTTTATGGCAAAAATCTTGTTGATAAATGTTAGTCTAGGCTGGCCCCTGGAATCTGCCTTAGGAGGCCATACATGTCTGTGTGAATCCTGTGCATGGGACTCATGGAAAAAACAAAAAAAACCAAATCTTCTCTGCTTTAGAGGCGTATGTCCCTCCTCAACTCTTCTATAACGGGAAGGTGGATTATTTTGACCTTCAACGACTTGGAGGACTCCTGTCTCATCTTAAGAAGACTCTGAAAGGTGAGTGCTCTCATTTCCAATATCTGCATCCAGGTCCTGGCTGAAGTTCACCCAAGAGACATTCCAGGGAGGGAGCTGTGGGTAATGAATTTTGATTAAATTTGAGGAGACTTGAATTCTAATGAGGTGCAGGTTACTCTGAAGAAGACACCCCATCTATTGAGTGGAGTGTCCTTTAAGTGAACAGTTTACTGTTTGTATCCCTGAATGGGGCATGTGGCAGTTGGAGGAAGGGGATAGTCTGGGAATATCCTCTGGTGTTTTGCTCTTGCTGCACCACAGCCAAGGGCTGGGAGCTGTCAAAGCACTGACCATCAGCCTGGCTCTGCTGGGCGTGAAGGATGTCCAGGATTTACTTGCTGTACCACTCTGGGCAAGGAGTAGCAGCCCTGTGTATGTACTGCAGCTGTGTGTTTGTAAGCAGCCCACTCCTCTGGCAATAAACTTCCAAAGCCTCCCTTAAGGAAGGATTAGAAACCCCTTGGCATTCCACTGGACTTGATTTGTCTCTGGTTTCTGGCTAATGTGCCACTTACCTTTGCTCAGATGTCTCTTCCTCCCCAGGATGTTTGTAAGATTAGGACCATTTTCTCTGTCTCAAGTTAATCCCTAGTTTTTTCAAAATTAGATTACTTAACTTAAGAACTACATAATCTCCTCTGGTCTCTTACCAAAGTATCCTGAAGAGATTTAAAGACAGAGCTGTGGATTAGAGATGACATTCTTCAGGCTTTGTACAGCATAGACATCAGCACAGCCTTCCTCTGGGCTGAGATTGTTTCTGGTGTGAGTCTCAGTCCTATTGAGTTAGGGACACATCGTGGGACAGCATTGAAGAACTGGATGCTTAGAAAGTGGTCTCAGGTACAGAGTTTCCTTCCCTGCACTATTCTAGTCTGGTCCTGGTGGTTGTCTCCTGGTTCCTCAGTTATCCTATTTGTAGCTGGTACGAGCAGGAGCAGAAATGGGTCTTGGGTGAGCAGCACCCATCACGGCTTGGTCTCTGTTAGTGAGGGCAGATCTGTTCCATGGAAGGAAGCCGGGGGAAGGTTCTGATACACCATCCAGCTTTGCTGGCTGCTTCTCTACTGCCAAAAAGCAGGAGAGAGGATGAGCCCAGGGCTGCCTCATGGGAAGTGAAAGGTGACTCCTGTGTTCACAGCTGCTTTGCTGTGCTCTGTGCAGATGACCTGGCTGCAAAAGCCAATGTCCTGATTGACCCTGCAGAGCTGCAGGCAGTGACTATGGATGATCTTGATGAAGATGAGGAATCAGCAACATCAGCAGCACAGGTGAGTTGTGTTATTCACCTGCAGGGGTCCTGGTGCTGGGGCAGCAAGTTCAGCCTCTGGCCAGAGAGGCTTTGCTTTAGAAGAAGACAGTGTCTGGGCCAGGACTGTAACCACTCCATGGGCAACCAGATAAACAGCTGCACTTGCATGAGAATCATTGGAGATCAGCAAGGTCCTGGATGTTTGAGCAAGGTCCCAAGTTTGAGCAGCAAAATTTTCTTTGCTGTGCTCTCTCACTACCCACTGATCTGAATATGCCCCCTCCCCTCCATGGCAGCTCATGGTGCTTGCATTTGGAAGGGCAAGGCAGCGGCAGACAGAGCAGCTCCTTGCTGTGCAGAGCTGCTGCTTGTGCCTGGCATGTGCCCTTGGAAGAAGGACTGTCCATTTGCTACCCTGGCACTGCTGGCCCAACCATGATAGGAAGGGTGTCCACTCATCTTCCAGTGGCCACTGGACATCTATCCCAACATCCTTGCAGAGACAAGGGAGGATCAGCAGGCAGCCAAACAGCTGGAACTCCTCCCTTCATTTAATTTCAGTCCCAGCGTCCCTCTGCCGCCCTGGCCATCGGTGGAGCTCTTGCCAGGCCTGGCTGGCTCAGCTCCCCCACCCTGGGCCGTGCCAACCGGTTCCTGAGCACGGCAGCCGTCAGCCTGATGAACCCGCGGCGGCCGCTGGGCGCCCTGGAGAAGATCAAGGTGCGCACACTGAGCGTGGAGCAGCGCACAGAGGAGGACAGTGAGTACTCTGCTGTGTGCTACCGTGGCCCAGGAGGTCCCTGGCAGAATGGCATCTTCCAGCTCCCAGTACTCTCAAGAGAAATGGAATCTCTTTGCTGCCAGCATTGCTCCTTCTCATTCCCAGGACGTGCTGACACCCAAAAGTCTGCAAAGACCCAAAAAACCCCTTTGCCATCCTGAGCATGACACTGGTGATGCTGTCACTCTCTGCGTGTAAGGAGATGCTGCCTTGGTTCCTGCACGTGCAGTGAGACTTTGCAGAGAGGTGGTTCAGAGGCAGTTGTAGCCACGTTTACTCTGAACACAGACTAGCTGGAGGATGGTGTGTGCAGGAGCAGCACTGTTTCTGTTGCATTGGGCCATGCAGGTCTCTCAAGCATATACAAGGCTTGAGGAAGTTGAACTTACATGGCCTGGGTCTGTCTGAACAGATCTTATGGGTCAACTTGATGCAGGCAGCGAGATGGGAATGGTGTGTTAGTGTATCTAGTGACTCAGGTGGGCTGGGAAGGGGCACTGTATTATAGAGGCACAGCGGGGCTTTGGCTTCAGAGAGATGCAGGCAGAAGCTGAGGTGCCAAAATGCTGTGCTGAGAATTCTTTCCTGTCTTGGGGATGCATTACAGTTGAAGGCACCCATGGAAACGAGGGTCTCTTACTGGGCAGACCCCCAGAGGAGCCAGACCAGCCCATCACTGAGAACTCCCTTCTGGAAGTCCTGGATGGGATAGTAATGATGTACAACCTCAGTGTGCACCAGCAGCTTGGGAAGGTAAGCAGCACGTGCTGCGTAGGAATCCATTCCCCCAACGTCCAGGCTTCTACACTGACTCTGTTTCCTGCTTATTTAGTGACTGTATGTGCCCTTTCCTTCTCCCAACAGATGGTTGGTGTGTCAGACGATGTGAATGAATATGCCATGGCACTAAAAGACACAGAGGAAAAAATCAGCCGCTGCCCAAAGAGAGTAAGTGTTTCTGGACTCCCACTTCCACTCCCTCCCTTTCTGTGGAGGGAGTGGGAATCAGTGCTATAAAAAGCATCCACAGAAGAGCTACTATCCCCTTTCCCTCCTGCCAATGCTACCTAGGTAGCCCCAAGGTGGTATTTGCTTTTGCATTGTTTGTCCAGCCCTGAAAAAGGGTGCTATAAATGGCAGTGACATCTGCCCTCACACCTCTGCACTCTTTTCAGAGGAGAGACATCCATGAGGAACTGCTGAAGAGCCAAAAGGTCTTCTCTGAGAAGCTCAATCACCTAAGCCGGCGCCTCGCCTGGATAAATGTCACCATCTATTCAAAGGTGAGCAGGGGTGTAATTCCAGCAGCTCAGAGGAGACCAGTGAGTGACCATCAGTGCTGCTTGGTTCACGTGCCACAAGTGTTGTTTTCCCTGGTGTTGAAGCAGTGGTGATGATCTTTGGGGCTTATTGTCCCTTCTTGTGCATTGGAGACTCCTGTCCCAGGCTTGGTTCTGTAGTGTTTGTTAGGGCACAGCCCAGTCTGATCTGAGCTGGGCATGGTGCTCTGGGCTTTCACTTGTGGCAGAAGAGTACAGGTCGAAGGGAGATTCAGTTCTCAGGACATGTCAGAGGATAGAGGCTGCTGTGAACCACTGCCCTGAGCTGTGCTGTGCATCACAAGGGGATCTCACTGCTGCTGCTCTTCCTGAAATCTGCAGGATCCAAGCTGAGGGGTTTTTGTTGAGGTGTTCTCCCCTTCCTCACTTTGTTTCCACATAGAGAGTGTGTTCTGCATTTAGTAATGCAGTGACTATTTGCACAGGTTGTCCCTTTTTCCCTGAATTCACCATTTTCCAGGATAAAATCTCTGGTCTGTTTTCTGGTGAGCAGTTTTGCTGATCTTTTTCTGTCTTCCCTTGCACATTGCCTTGCCCCATCTGTAGCTTTTTTTGTGCCTGGGGAAGACTTGTTGCCTTGAACATGCAGGGGCAGCAGGGTCTCTGCATGTGTCCCAGGATGTAAACAGGGAGGGGAAGAGTAGTTCCCATGAATGCATCTGGCAGAGCTATAGTGGCTGATCCTGGCTCATGAGCTCTTTGCTTGTCCTCTCCTTCACTCCTGAGAAGGACTGCAAGGCACAATGCTGGAGGCAGAAGGTCTCCAGATGCAATAGCATGGCCCATGCTTGCCAGAAAAGAACCCTTTCTTCCCACACTACTCTGGAAGGGCTGAGGGGCATCACCAGGGTGCACTGCAGGTATGGCTGTGATGGCCCTTGCAGAAACACTTCATGTCTCTGGATGATCCATTGTCATACTAAAGGCAGGTGCTGCCATCCATCAGGAGTGTGGTGTCACCTTTCTGGATGAATCAGCAGCATCTGGGAGTGAAGGTTACAGCCTTCCCTGCTTGTGCTGCTGTTCTGGTCTGCATGGCCCACAGGGAGAGCAGCTCAGGAGCTGGCTCAGGGTGTGGAATGTGCCCTGGGAGCCCAGTGAGATTGCTGTGGAGCCAAATGTGCCTTCAGGGCTCCATCTCACAGCCATCCTGCTCTTTCTCAATGAATCCATCCATCCAGTGGCTCCTGTGTCCCTGGAAATTGTGTGCACTGGAGGATCACATCAGCGTGAGCGTTGCAGGCATTGCTGTTGCTGATGGAGAGAAAGAGCCTGGCTCTGTCTAGAGGTGAAGTCCCACTCTGTGCTGTGTCACAGCACAGCAGAGGCTGCTCTTTCCTTGGGGGAATTAGTCACTGGTTTATTCTGAGCTGAGGGATTCAAGGTTAGACAAAAGGGAACACTACAGCTTAAAAACACTCTTCGTTTTAAAGCACATAATCCTGCCTTCAAAACATCCCTGTGGGAATTCCAGCTTATTTTATTACAACACTGTATTTATCCATCACACTGTGGGTAATCACATCTTTGTATCCTCTTGGTGTAGGCTTTCTTCAAGCTTGGCAATACCTGAAATGATGTTTTGAGGTTGTCAAGTCTTAATAAAACCAAATGCAGCATTTCTTTTACCTTAATGTTGTCTGCACAGTTGCTTTTTATCCTGAAAGCAGCAGTTTGGCTGAGATGTGTGTTGGTGTCAAGATAAAAATGTCTTTTAATCATTTTAGATGATTTGCACTAGTTCAGTCTAATTTACGGAACAAACCCATGAAAATCTCCCAAAGGTGGTAACAACATACTTAGAAAAGCCACTAAGCAAATAAAATCCCTTATCTGCACCTCTGATTTTACTTTTTTCTTTAATTAGAAGTGTAACCCTTCTCCATCTATTTTTATGCAAGTAGTTATTGCTTATGCTATTTCTTGGCATTGCAGGATATGAAATAATATTTCCTCTTTTTATGGCTTTGTTGGCGCTCATTTTTATAGCTTCAAGTTATGTAGATGCCCTTCAATTTCCTGGTTTTAATTTAGGACCCCCAGAGTTTTATTTAGAGAAGCAAGAGGCTCCTCAGGACAGTAGATCTGGTTGAATGGCTGGCACAGAACCTGAGAGGCTGTGGCTGCCTATTACAAAGATCTGAGTTGGTGTGAGCTTTCCACCAGTTCCTATTTAATCCCTACAATGGACCAACTTTCTTTCCAGCAGATTTCTGCTGGGTTTGCTGGTGTCTGCTTTCTTTCAGCAATGTCTTTGGAATCAAAACTCACTTCCTTTTATTGCCACCAGGCTTGTGTGGTGGGATTCACCCTGGCAAGGAGTAGTGCTTGGAGGGTCTAAATGCTCAGTGAGACAAAGCCATCACGTTGATGACAACCATGCTCTGAGCTTGAGGTCGGTGTAGAGATCTCAGAATGTTCCTTCCACCTGAAGGTTCTGTGGCTCTGTGAAAAGACCAAATGCACAGACCTGGTTACTGAACTCAGAGCAGCGGTCTGAGGAACACCTCCGATACGGAGATGTTTCTGAGGTCTAAGTGTGGTGCTGATGGTTGTTTCTCCAAGGAGAAGCTGGATAAAACTCACTGGGGATTGTTGTGTTCTTCCTGGCCAGGAGAAGATGCAGGATATCTACTGGCTGCTGCGGGTGTGCATCCGCACCATCGAGCACGGTGACAGGACGGGCTCGCTCTTCGCTTTCATGCCAGAGTTCTACCTCAGCGTGGCTATGAACAGCTACAGTGCACTCAAGAACTACTTCAGCCCTGTAAACAGCATGGAGGAACTTCCAGGTGAGGGCATGGGGAGGCCTTGCTAATTCTGTCCTGATAAAGTCACATCCTTATGGAGAAGTAGCAGTAGTTGGGCATCATCCCTTCTGTGTCCTTTCCTGGTTGTGATGTGCTGCACCAGTACATTGTGTGTGCTGGGCAGGTGCTGAGGCTGCTTTCTGAGCGGGTCACTGGTCACTGTGCTCAGACAGGGAGCCCATGCCTTTGCCCAAAGCTCTCACAGGGTTGGCTATAGTGAAAATCACTGGCAGCTATGGATTGTGTTTCCAAAGGAGTATCAGGAATGGGCTGGGATGCTCTAAGATGTGAGCACCTCAGCAGTGTGTGCCATTGCTTTCTGGTTTCTGGGTGGGAGGAGATGTGCCATGAGTGCAGAAATTGGGAGTGCTTTCAAATTCCCCTGGGATTTGGGTAAGTTCCTATGGAGATGACCACCCACATGGTGCCAGGAGTCTGTGTTTAGGTGGATTTCCTCTGGGTACGTTCTGTGCTTTCCTGGCTAAGTGACCCTGCTGAGCTCTTAGCAAATAGTTCTGTGCTTTCCGGAGCCCACGAAGGTAAGAAAAGCTTCTGTTCCCACCAACGAGACATAGCTGAAGTGTTCACATCCTTTAAGTGGGGGCTGTGCCTGCTGTGCAGGCAGCAGCAGAATTAAGCAGTAGCAGATTTCTTAGGGCCTGCAGGCTCGACATGGCTTGTCTTCAAAGATCTTCTTTGTGTTACTCAGCCTCTTCTGCACCAGGCACCTCTCTCTTGCCATCCGACTCGATTGCATGGTTTTATGTTTCTCTGAGTAACTGTTTCAGACTCTGCAGACCAAGGTGAGAGGCTCTCCTGGAGATGAATGTGTCTTCCCAGCTGCCTGTTTTGACAACTAGACACACAACAAAGCTGTAGCTACCTGTTACAGGAATGAATTCCATGGCCTGTGCCCATCAGGCCGTTGGTGTGACCCCTGCTCCCTCCTTCTCTTGCAGGCTATGACGAGACCCTGATGCGCCTCGCTGCCATCCTGGCCAAGCATTTTGCCGACTCGAGGATTGTTGGCACAGGTAAAAGCTGCACTCCTCTGCTTTGGAGTGATGGTGCCACAGATCTGGTCGGTCCCACTGCCAGTGGCTCACCAGACTCCTGTTTGGATCTGTCTCCTGAATCTATTGAGTGCTTTATGCATTCACATACAAAGAGAGGCTGGACACTGCCCTTGTCTGGAACGTCCTGCTTAGTTCAGGGTTAGATACATGACCTAGGATACCCTTTGGAAAGCAGGACTCATGTCCCAGCTACTTGCATGTCCAGTCTGGGGTTATTCCTTAGCTGCCTGAGCATAAGCACGCTCTCCATGTCAGCTGGGACAGGGTGCCTCTCAGGCACACTGAGGGGTCAGTCCCTTCCAGCCCCTGGCACTCAGGCGCTCCCTGTGTGTCCTTGGGTGCCTGGCCTAGTCCCTTCTCGTTCCTCCTCAGACATCCGGGACTCCCTGATGCAGGCGTTGGCCAGCTACGTCTGCTACCCCCACTCGCTGCGTGCTGTAGAGAGGATCCCAGAAGAGCAGTAAGTGCTGCCCTGCCTGTTCCTGGGGAGCTGGGGCAGGGCTGGGGTGGTGGCAGGGCTGGGTGAGAGAGCAAGTGGGCTGCTAAGCACCACTGAGGGTCCAGGAGCTGCAGCACAGTGCTGGAGTTGATTTAGGAGCCTTCTGTCACCCTTATACCTGTGACTTTGCTCTGCCCCAGCTCTGTGGGTCCTACAGTGTGTCCTGTTTAATCCCCTGTTCCCAAAACCTGTGGGCTGACCTATGTCCTTGTCTGGTAGGCGGATCTCCATGATGAAGAACCTCCTGGCTCCCTACGAGCAGCGACCCTGGGCACAGACCAACTGGATCCTCGTCAGGCTGTGGCGGGTGAGTGTCCTGCATCCCAGCCCCTCCCAGCATCTGGGGCTGGTGGGACACTGAGCATTTCACTTTAGAGTAGCAGCAAAACACAACTGTTTTTCCACCTCTAAGATCTTTCCTTATCTCTTTTGCCAGGGCTGTGGCTTTGGGTACAGATACACACGACTCCCACACCTGCTGAAAACCAAGCCTGAGGATGCCAGTCTGCCCAGCCTGCAGAGTGAGTGGGGCAGGGGATGGGCACTCCGGGCTGTGATGGGTGGTGAGGGAGGACCAGCCTCTTCCCTAGCAGCCGTCTCTACTATGGGCCAGGCCAGCTCATGAGATGGCTGCTGAAGTAAAGTGCTCCTGGCCAAATATCCAGACCCAGTCTTTGCAACCTGGCCATCCCCAGCCTCTCTGCACTGGCTGGTGACTCTTGTGTGCTGGGTGGTGAGTTGGACCCATCACAAGGAGGGGTTCTGTCCTTCAAGGGAGAGGAGAGAAGCCCAGGGCTGCATCCTTACCAGAGTTTTACCCCAAAATGCAAGCCTGGGAGAAGGCTCTGTGATGTCCACAGTGAGCAGCTGCTGTGGGGAAGAGTTTTCATGTTTGCCAAGCAGCAGGTGAGAGGGAGTAGGTGCCCAGGGAGGCAGGGCACTGGGCAAGTTTGCAAGCAGGGAGTGTTTTAAACAGGCATCTCTCAGAGCCTGGCAGACTGTCCTGCCTTTGGCACTGCATTTTGGTTCTCAGCACTGTCACTGAACTGAGGGGTTCCTCAGCTCTGTTGTGGCTGAGAAAGATGTGGGGAGGAGAAAGGACCTTTCCTGAGCTGAAGAACACGTCCCCAGCTTCACCCTTGCAGGGTCTGGACCTCTCTGAAAACATTCTTTACCCTCTCTCTGGAAAAGGCTTTGTGCCAGACCTTGCTGCTGGAGAGCTGGATGGGGATGGGGGACAGGGGGTGCTGCAGCTTGCCATGGGAATGCAGCACATGGAGGTGTGTGCTGAGCCCCACCTGGTGAGCTGTCTGTCTCTGTTTTAACAGCACTCTTGTTCTCTTTTCTCTCTCCTGCCCATGGTGCCCAGGAGATCTCTCTGTTGCTAGTTTCCAGAGTAAGTTTGTTGTGTGACCCTCTCTTGTCTGGTGAAGTAGCTTTAGAGAGCTCCCTGCTTCCCCTCTTCTGTCTAAAGAGACCCTTCGTTGTGGGCAGAGAGCTTCACACATGATTGTTTTCCTCAGTTCCATGGGAGAAGCCAGGTAGGCTGGTGCCCATGTGGCAGTCTCTGAGGCTGCTTCATGGACCTGCTCTCAAACCTGTTTTATCAGGGTTACCTCAAGTGTCAGAGCCTTCCACAGGCTGTGCTAGCCTTGGGTTCCTCTCTTCCTTGAAGGATGATGTAGAAGCCCTGGTACACATGCAGGAGAGACCTCGTGGCTGTCCTCTCACGCTCCTACTGCACAACCAAGACCTTGAATGGCTGCCTCCAGTCCTCTGGGGTGGTGACCAAGATCCCCCCATCCTGGGGAGCTCTGGGGCAGGAGCAGAGTTCCTCAGCTGTGGAGGCCTCACTCCATGTGTCGTGTGGCTCCACAGAGTCTGAGCCTGGAGTGGGCTGTGCTGGCTACTAGGGACTTGCTCTTGGGATTGCTATTTTAAGGCTCAACCAAATCAATAATGAATGCTGATTTAATTGAAGAGGGGACTCAGAGGTGTCCTTGAGATGCTGCCCAGGGAAGGAGGAGGAGACGAACCCCCCACCTTCCCACCCCTCATCTTCACCTTGTTGCAATTTGAGCACTGGCAGGGGACAACGGGACAAACTGCTGAGCTGAAGGAAATCCCTGTTTATCTGGGTCTGCTTCTGCAGGCCAGTCTGAAGGGAGCTTAGGCAAAGGCCTCTTCTCTGGTGCACCAGCCTTGTCCTGCTCTGGGAATGCTTCCTTGGAGGACTGCACAGGTGGGGAAGGTTTGCTAGTGCAGTCTCACAATATCCGTGAAACACAAAGAGCACAGACCTGGTCTCCTCTGCTGCCTTTTGCCCCTGCTCACCGATGATGAGCAATGGGTGGCTGCCTGGGTTAGCCAGCGAGGGGGAGAGGCTCAGAAAGGCTGTCCCTGCTTGCTCCCAGAGTTCTTCCTTAGCCCTGCTGGCACTGAAGAGCTCTCATGCCTCCAGTTTGGCTCCTGAGAGCAGACGGGGCTGTGCTCAGAGCTGAGGCAGTTCTGGTTGGCAGCTGCTGCAGGGACTTGTTTTGGTTTCATCATGGCCTTTGGGCAAGGCCAGGTACTGCTCCTATGTGCACACCAGGGCCAGCCTGGCTTGTAAAAGCAGGAGCTGCAGGGTGGCTTCAGGTTGCATCACAGGGCTCCTCTGCCCCAGGCCTTCTGCCCACGCACCCATCAAGCCATGGGGGAATGTGGATGGGACTGTGAGATCATTTAGCTGGGATGTTGTGCAACAGGGGCCAGACAATTCACCCACATCCTGTTCCCAAGTCCAGCAAATTGCCTAAGCTAAAGAGGTCTTTCAGGAAGAGATCCTGCCTCCATCTGGCAACACCAAAAGTATCAGCTGGTAGTACTTGAACTGTCCAAGCCCTTCTGCTGGTGGTTTCTCCCCCTCGGAAAAAAATCTATCACTTATGATTCCTGATGGAGGTCATGAAATCATAGAATGAGTTGGGTTGGAAAGGACCCTAAAGGTCTAATTCCAACCCCCCTGCTGTGGGGAGGTACACCTTCCACTAGACCAGGTTGCTCAGAGCTCCATCCAGCCTGGCCTTAGACATTTTCAGGGATGGGGCATCCACAACTTCTCTGGGCAACCTGTGCCAGTGCCTGACCACCCTCACAGGAAAGAATTTTTTCCTGATATCTAGTCCACACCTGCTCTCTTTTGGTTTGAAAGCATTCCCCCATACCTGACTTCACCTTTTGTCTCACACTGCTGCTGCTCTGCCTTTTTCTGCTGGCTTAAACTGCATTACAACATTCTAGTCTTCAGAAGTGCTTGTGTACCAGAGTAAACTCACTTCTTAGTCCTTTTCAGTGGTGCAAAACATACAAGCTCTGTGTCTTATCCAGGAAGGGGTTTTGCTTTTCTGTGAGCCCCACAGTTGTTCACCCTTCCCATGTTTTTATCATCCCAGAGGTGCCTGTGTCATGCTGGCGGGAACCCCTCCCTGCTCTGCTGGTCACAGAGCCAAAACTTGCATTAGCTGGAGGCACACACGGATCCCAGCTGTGCCCTGGCCTGTCCTGATGCCTGGCACTCCACCTTATCGATATCTCATCCCCTGAATGCCGCCTGCTTTCCTTCTGCCTCACCCTGCAGCCTTCCCTTTGCTCCTCCAAATGCATCTCTGAATGGGCACAGTGACATGGTTGTAATGCATCTGGACCCTTTCAAAAACCCAGATTAGCATTGGGTGGAGCTGCTTTGTTTCTGAATCTGGTCAATTTGGGGCTTTCCCCCTCTGTGCTCCCAGCTCTACTGTAAATGCCGCAGTGTCCAGAGATCCCTCAGGCTGCTGACCCAGAAGTCTCACAATTAGCCCTGTTATAAGTCTTGCTGGCTCATTAGCAAACTATAAAGCACATAATTACCTTCCTGTGATGAAAGTACATGACCCTGCTTCTTTACCATTATCTAGTAGGAGCACTTATTGAAGGCTTCCACTTTGTCTGCTTTATTAATTTTTAACTCTCTCTAATAATGGGCCTCTGCTGCTGTTAGACTTGCTGCCTAGAGTTTTTCCCTGTAGCTGAAGAAACTTTGCATTTAGCATGGTTAGTTGAGGATGTTTTTTATGTCTTCTCCTTCTATTACCCCCCTCTCTCCTTGTTTTCATCTACCACTGGCTATGTTTGATTACATTCACTTTACCTTTTACATTTCAACTCATGCCTTTTAACCCAAGTGCTGGCTGGAGCACTGAGGCATTCTAGCTCCCTAATAATCCTCTTAAAGAACTCTTTTTTTTTATTTACTGTTTCCCCCACTTCTATCTCCTCTATTTAACTTATATTTTTTCAGGGAAGTTTCTGTTGTGGAAACACCGGATGTATCTATAACCGCTGGGTTCCACGCTCTGTTGCCCACATTAAATGTATTGAGGTCAAAATTTCTGGCCTTGGAAAACCACCGATTTCTGTTCCAATGACTGATGTTTATCTGTCATAATGAAGGCTAAGCCAAGACTGAGTGGCTTTTGTATTAGGGAGGTACAAGTTTCAGAAGCACTAAAGACTATTGCCAGGATCGAGAAAGTATAACCCCATCAGTGAGTATCCAAAGACTCCCTGTGGAATGACATCCCTGTCTGCAGTGGTGTGTGTAAGGGATGTGTCATTGCCCAGGAGGGCAGTGGTACCTGAGGTGGGTGGGAATGTCTCAGCAAAGGAAAAGGAACACAACACCAGGACTAGATTTTTGGATACCACTCATAACTGCCCTGTGGAGAACCTCATCTGGAAACTCATGCAAGGGATGAAGCTGCTCTTGCTGTGTTGCAGGGCTTGTTTCTTATGTTGTTTTCAAAGAGTAGCAGTGATCACAGCATCTTTAGATTCAGAATCCTCTTAGGAGCAACAAAAGCCAAGGAAGTCCACTGTTTCTGGTGTTAGCTTAAAACCTTAAATAAACCTACATAACTGTGGAGAAGTTTGACAAAAGGCACTGGTTTTTAATGCTCTTACAGTCTAGCACAGTCTTTGGCAGCAGCAGGGAAAGCATTTAAGAACTGGAGATTTGTAGCAAACTCACACTAATCATGGAAAAAAGACCACGAGGAAGTAGTCATTGGCTAAAAATCAGGATAAAACAAGTTGTTACAAGTATAAGAGCATCCTTCAAAAAGCCAAAGCTGCCTGTAAATGAGGTAAACTTTGGCTGGGCAATCCATTTTGAGATCTGTCCTGACTTGAAGTGTTGGTAAAAGAGGCTTTGGCAACAGACCAGCAGGACAACACACACAGCTCCTCCACAGGGAGTGGTGATCCTTGCCTAGAACTGCTTTGGTACTTAAAGGCTGGAAGGGGGTTAATATGTCAGCGTTTTTAATAAAAAGCAGTTTTTACACATTGAAGGGAGACTGGGGAAAAGAAGGCACAAAAAACTCTACAGAAAAACCTTCTAATTCTGAATTCACGGGAGAGAAAATGTAGATGGAATTCAGCATGGTCAGATGTAGAGTGGTGAAGTAAGGCTGTGATGTGCCCCTTCAGCCATCACTGACAGAGAAGACAAGGTGGGCTCCAGCACTGACTCCAGGGCTTCTCCATTTGCACCTCATGACCAGCAAGTTCCTGAGGGTCATCCTTGACCTGGCAACCTATTGTAATCTTTTGGAAAAAAGCAGCTTGATGTCCAGTCCAAGGAACAAATTACACAACAGCAATTATGAGGAAAGGAAAACAGAACAAAACCAAAACCACATTATGCCTTTGTGCAAATCTGCCACACGCTTGTGGTTTGGATGCTGTGTGTGCTTCTGATTCCACCTCTCCAAAGAAAACCTGGGAGAGCTGTCGAGGTTCAGGGGGGGATGGCAAAGGGGACAAAGATGTGACAGTTTCTGGATGAGAAACTGTACTGGCTGGGGCTGGTTCTGTTGGAAAAACTATCATAAAGGTCTGAAATCATGGCTAACTGGAGGATATGACTGGAGAGGAGCATCTCACTGTCTCTCCCACCAGAAGAAACGGGTTACAGAGAGTAAATGTTAACAAATAAAATGAGTAGAAGCCAAGCTCCAACCTGAATTCCTCCTGCTGCACACACTGAGCTGTGGAATGTTGCTCTGGGACGTGTTCAATGCTAAAGGCTTACGCAGTTTCAGAGGACACTGGGAAAGAAATCCCAGAGGACCACTAAATATGTAAAAAGGACGTGTCTGGGTTCGGCAGTCCCTGAGCCACGTGTGTCCAAGGGCTGGGAAAGTACTTGTGGGTGGGAGTAGGACATCAAAGACATTTGTTGTGATGAAATCCTTCCCAAAAATGAGCTTTTAGGCAGGATCAAAGCCAGGGTGCTGGCCTGCCTGGGGTGATTATGCACTGTGAGACTCAGCACGTGGCCTCCATAACAACAGAATTTCAATGCATTTGCTCGTGGGTATTCACAGAATAATTCATTCTGTTCCCATTTGAGATGATGGTCTCCTGCCATCCCTCTCTGCTTTGCTAATCCCAGCTAGCTATCTCCCTGTAGTTATGCCTCGCTTCTTGATCCCTAGGGATGTGATGGAAGTTGTCCTGTGTTTCCTTTGCCTGTGCTGGCCCTTCAAGCAGGCTGCAACCCCAGAGGCCTTCTGCAGTCCCAGCACAGCTTGTTCCTCTGGGCACTGCAGTGCTGGTGCACCAGGTTTCCATCTGCTCTTACTTACTAATAGCTTCTAGTAGCGGGAAAATGCAGTTAGGTTGTGTTTTTCCCCTATAGCTGGTAAATCTGCTCAAGTTTCTGTCTCCAAGCCCTGCATTTTAGCCTGTGGTTTGAACTCTGGTACCCTTCCCTCATAGTATTGAATGTTTGTGAGCCTCTCGCTGACAGTGGGTCCTTCTACTGGTGAGAAGCATCTGTCCCATTTGTGCCTCCTTCCTTTCCCTGCCCTTCCATGGGGGCTGGTGCCCCACACAACTTTGATGTGTTTCCCAGCTGCTGGGTCTGACTCTGTGCTCTTGGTAGTGAGGAAGTCCCCACGTACCAAGGGGACATGTCTGTACTTGGGCTGAACCTGGCTGGGGAACATGGGCAGCTCTGCCTGAGCCTGCCAAGGGCAGAGCTAGCCCCAGCTCCATACAGAAGCCTCTCAGGAGTGGGATTCACTTGGTACCTTGCTACCCAGATGCAGGCAGACAGGCACAGCCACGTGATGTCAGGGTGGCCGTGCTGGCTCCGGGCAGCTGCTGCCTCACTGGTATCAGGAGCCACTAATGCTGAGCTGACCATGGGCCTCTGCAGAGCTGAGCAGGAGGGGTGCTGAGCTGCAGGGCAGTGCTCCTGTGCGTGTGGGCAGCAGCAAGCACGGAGGGCTCTTCCCTGGTTAATTCAGGCTGGCATTGCAAAACAGTGCTTGGAGGCCCAACCAGCAAGATCACTGCTCAGAATAGTCCTTGCACTGGCTCCCAGTGCCCTGCCATCTCTGCTTACTGTAAGGCACAAGCCAACATTTCCCAAACCCAGCTGATCTCACAGCCTGCCCGTGCCCCCCACTCACAGCCACTCCAGGACAGGCCACCGAAGCTGTCACTGTCTGGTTTCAGAGCCGTGTCCCTCCACCCTGCTGCAGCGGCACATGGCAGACCTGCTCCGCAGCGACCGCGACCTGGCCCCCAGCTTCCTCAACAGTGTCCTGAACCAGCTGAACTGGGCTTTCTCCGAGTTCATTGGCATGATTCAGGAGGTGGGTGTGCCACCCAGGGCTGTGGGGTCCAGCACTCGATGGGCGCCATGTCCTACACGCAGTGAGGCTCAAGACACACCTCTCAGGATTGGGTGTGCAGTGGTTCCTGGCACGCACAGGAGATGGGATGGGATGGGATGGGATGGGATGGGATGGGATGGGATGGGATGGGATGGGATGGGGGTCACGGCCATTCTTTTGGGAAGGGGCACCTGCCTGAGCTGTCTGCATTGCGTGGCAGATCCAGCAGGCAGCAGAGCGCCTGGAGAGGAACTTCGTGGACAGCCGGCAGCTGAAGGTGTGTGCCACCTGCTTTGACCTGTCGGTGAGCTTGCTCAGGGTGCTGGAAATGACCGTCACGCTGGCCCCGGAGATCTTCCTCGACTGGAACCGCCCGTCGTCAGAGCTGCTGCTTCGGAGGCTTGCCCAGGTATCATCCTGTGTGAAGCAGCAGCATCTGGAGGGGCATGGGAGCCCCTCTGCCCTCTCTCCGGATGTGCAGTGACTTGGGGACTCCTGCTACAAGTGCTGTAGTACTTAAAGCTGCTGCAGAACAAGTGGTGCTCCCTAAAATCTCTATGTATCAACTGTCCCCCTCCTTTGCAACTGGTCTGGCACAGCTGATTTCTACCTCTGCTGGGAGGGAGGATGATGGTTGCTTAAATCTTCCTTCAGGGACACTGTGGCCAGTAAATGCTGAATTCTCCTGTGATGAGCAGTGCCATGAAATCTGGAGAGGAGGTGTGATATGTCTGAGCAAGGAGCTGTGGAGACTATAGCTGCCTTCACAGGGAACACACTCCAATGTTTGGGCAGGTCCTTTATCCCTCAGTCCTAGAATATGTTACCAGACATCTCCACTTCCCTGCCAGGGTGACTGGTACAGCCTCATTCCAACCCACAGCAGTCCTTGGAGTTCAGTAAATTAATTTCTTTTCTGAAGCATGGGAAATCCTGGAAAGCCCTGAGGACAGGCTGTTCTTGTACAATCTGCACTGGTGGGGAGCAGTTATATGTAACTTACCTGTACCTCAAGAGTTGAGACTCAGAGCTCTGAGCAGATGAATCAAAGCAAGACATAGTGGGGTCTGGTACACCAATCATGGGGGAAGTGCTCAGCTTGGGATCTCTGTAGGGATCACTGTGTGAGGAGGAAAATGAGGGGCCCTCAGCATGTGGCTTAGGCACGTTGGGGAATAGGTAGCAGAGAGCAGGGTGCTGCATCATTCCCCTCACTACCTATTGCTGCTATGAAGCTGTGCCCCACCACTGAACATGCCCACAGAGGGGTGCAATGTTCTGCTCTTGTGCACTGGGGTGACAGGAAGAGGGATGATGTATCTGAGAGACCGTGCTCAGCTTGCAGCAGTTGTGTCAAGCCTGGAGCAGTCCCTGCTTGTCCCACTGGGGTTTGGGTGAGAGCTAATGGTGGCTAATTAAGTGTCTTTAGAGTTGATTCCTCCTGTGCTGATCATAGGCAGAAATCTCTGCCTGTGGTGATGTTCTGTCATGCAGAGAAGTTGATTGCTCTCTGTGCTCACCCTGTGCTTTAGACCTGGTAGATCCATCCTGCTGCCAGCTCCAGGCAGGGCTGGACTGTGCTTCACCCTGCTGACACTGCTTTTGCCCACAGCTGCCAGCTCACTCTTCACATGCTGTGGCTGTCCTGGGGATTGTAGTTTCTGCTTGTCATGAGCTTTTATCTGCAGAAGTAGCTTGTCTTCTTGTAGGTGGGAATTCAGATTTAAGTGGAAGGTGCTGATATTCAGGTGTCTTGACCTCAGACTGACTCTTCTGTGGGAGGTTTTGGTCTGGTACAACCACTGTGGTGTGGTGCCACCTTGTTCCGTGTCAGAGCCAAGCTAGGTGTGTGCTGTGAGCCTCCCTCTGCATCCACCAACTCTCAGGCAATGAGCCCAAACTATAAGGACATGCTGCCCCAAAACTTGCTTTTTGGATGCTGCTTACAAGAAAGTCCATCCAGAAAATACAAACCCTCTCTGCTTTTCCCTACACAGCTTTTGAACCAGGTGCTGAACCGTGTGACAGCTGAAAGGAACTTGTTTGACAGAGTGGTCAACCTCCGTCTGCCTGGTGAGTCCACACATTAACCCTGTGTCCCTCTGCTGGAAGCACGCCCTTGGGAAGGGATGGGTGGCTTGCACAGAAGGTTGGCGCAAAGGTGGATAGGATCAGACCTCAGACATGCCACATCCCTGGCTAGGAAGCCAGTCTAGTCCCACAGGCTGCAACAGAAGTGCTGCCTTCAGAAGACATGTAAATCCTCCAGACAGATGTGAGCGTTGGTGCTCTTCCTTGGTCCAGCAGCTCTGGTTCCCTCCAGCATCCCTGTCCTCATGAGGCAGCTGACACACAGGTCTGGCTGTCCCTGGTGGAAGTGGCAGCTGTGTGTGCTTGGGTGGGCAGGTGTCTTGCTAAACACTGGTCTGGCACAGGTTAGCTGGGAGCTGTTTGAAAGGCTCAAAGCCCTGCACAGGCTGCAGCCCAGGTACCAGGTTTGCTTGCTGGGCTCTGCGTCGAGAAAAGCATGCACTGAATTGTTGGGGGAAGCTGTTCTCAGCAGCATCAGCCCTCTTCCTTGAGAGGTGACTGTGGGCAGCTGAGCTGGGCCTGTGAGCAGACACTGGCTCCAGATGCTGTCTTATGGACATCCCATATTCCCCGTACAGCAGCTGCATTTTCCTTAGGAGAGGACAGACATCTTCTCCTCTTGAGGTTTGGAAGAGGCAGGAGTGCTCCATCATGAGAGCAGTGCCTGGGTCTGGGGTTCACATTAGTGGGGAAGACCCCTCTGTCCTTGATGGTCCCCCAGAGAGCCCCTGTCATGGTGCCTGGTGGGTGGTCACTTCCTGGACCACCAAGCCTGGCAGTAGTGGTGCAGCCCTGCTCTGCCTGTCACATGGTGGCACCAGCTCTTACCTTTCTCTTTTGCTTCCGTAGGCCTGGAGAGCGTGGACCATTACCCAATCCTTGTGGCTGTGACGGGGATACTGGTCCGGCTGCTGGTGGACACTGATGTTCAGGGGTGAGTGGCTTTTGCCTTCCAAAGCACAGGGTGTGTGGCATTGCTCTGGGCACTGCAGTAGTGCCATGGGAGGTGTTGCAGGACGACGTGGGTGCATGGAGACTCAAGCAAGGAGAGGCAGATGTGTGTGGAGCAGGTAGAAGCCAAAGAGCTTTGTGTCCCTGCAGCAGCTGCATCCCAGTGCTCCTGCTGGGTGCAAACCCCTTTCCTGTGGTGGTGGAAAACCCTTGTGAGAGTCCCTGTGAGGTGCTGTACTGGCAGCACGTGTGCACCTTCCTCCTCGGGATGGGGCCTGGCTCTGTGCCATGGGACAGCTGCTGTCGGAGCTGCTGTATGTGAAAGAGCTGTGCTGATGTGGTGACACAGGCAAAGTGCTGCAGCACACGGGGATGGCTGGAAGGGGGTTCATTAAAACTTCTTTGCCCTGGACCCATCTCAGGAAGGCACCAGAATGTGTGCAGAGTGCTCTGGCTGCCCAGACCTGTGGCACAAAGGTGAGACAAGTGCTGTCCAGGCATTTTGGTGATTCTGATTTTAAGATGAAGCAAATCTTGTCTTTATGGTAGCCAGTTACTCAAAGAGGCAGCACTGACGGAGTGATGTGGCTGGACAAAGCCACAGCTGACCTGATCATTTATGTGTGTCTGTGTCTGCTTGTACCAAGTCCTGCAAATAGACTTATTCTGACACTCTGCAGCCCTGCCTTTGCTGTCTCCCATTGTCATTCGGAGGTGTCTTGCCTGGTCACTGTGTGCTGTGGGTTGCTGTTGGAGATAGGGCTCTCCTGTCTGTGCTGTACATCCTGCTTGTTTTCATGTTGGAGAACACAATAATCTCTGGCTCTGCAGAGAGGAGAGTCCCATCTGGCTGAGCATCTCAGCCCTGCAGCCAGTCTTTTAGCTTCTTCTCTCAAGGGCTCAAAAGATGTACACAAATATATCTAATTATAACCTGCCTCCCGTGGCTGCTGCACCAGTCTTACAGCCCCAAGTGTGACAACGCCAAGCATTGATCAGTGGCCTTTCTGGGCTGGGAACAGGGGGGAGTTTTGCTCACCGCCAGAACCCTGCTCTGTGGAAAGGGCAAACATCATGAATTTGACACCACGACTAGACATTTCTTCCTGGAGGAAAGGAAGGAGGTGATAAAGCTTTATCCTGCATACCAGGCAGGATGAGAAGTCCTTCCCTGACACTGTCCCTTAAACATCTTTCCCAGGTCAGGTCACTTGTAGGGTCAAAATGGGAAAGGGACGTCCCTCAGTTTAGCAAACTCTGAAGAGCTCTGGGGACATGGTAGTGTGATGTCAATCACATCCTTTCTAGCCTGCAGGGACTCCTGGAGAGACAGAAAGCTTCCAGACTGTGTGCTTTCCCTGAAAAGCCAGTTGTGCTTTGTGAAGCCCGGGCAGCCATTGTCCCCTGTCTATCAACAGCATCCTCTGTGCCTTGGGCTGTGCAGTCACAAACCAGAGGCACTGTGCAGGTCTCTGACTGATGTTCAAGGGCTTTGCAGTCGCCTCCCTGGGCACTGGAAAGGAGAAATAAATACAAAATAGGGGAATGATGCGTGAAAAGCGTTGTGTCCTTAAGGTGGACCTAACTGAGCAGGAGGAACACAAGGTGGAACAGGAGGAAGCCCAGGAAAAAATATCTATAAACCAAAATGCTTCTCTGTGATTTTGCAAAGCCATGCACTAAACCTGAGGTTTGATGCATCAGTGATCTATAAAAGGCAAGCAAACGTTGCAGGGGAGCCATTGAGGTCAATCAAGGCAAAAGAACTGAAGCTGGTGGCTTAGAGACCCTCTGCTAATACCTAAACAGAGGGGATGGGCAGTCTGGAGGCAGAGACCAGCGTGGCCAAAGGCAGAGTGCCTCAGATGGAAGGCAAAACTGAACACCCCACCCTGTTTGCAGCACTCTGAATTGAGGACTGGGTGTTGCAACCCACTGACAGAGCAATTCTACTCCATGCAGGCACACTGTGAAATGGCAAACAGAGGTGGGATGGAGAAAACCAGCAGGTGTGAGAGCAACCACTGAGGCTTTTCTGCTGCCTTTGCATTCCTCAAGGGCTCAGCCCTGGTTTGATCCTGTGTGCAAAGCACCATCACCACGGGGTGCTGAAGACTGGGTGGTGCAGCTGGGGTGACAGTTGCCCCAAAACCAGGGAGATGATATGTCAGTGATGGAGGACAGTGATAGCCCAGAGTACAGCAATGGGAAGCATCTGTCTCCAGGTGCATGAGTAAAAGGATGGTTTGTGGAATGGAAAAGGAGAATTCAAACCTTCCTCGGGTCTGTATATTCCCACGGAAGGTGACTGTGTTGCTGCAAGGAGGAACTGAAGTGATTTAACTATGTAACTAGGCCCTACAGAGCAGACCCATTTGTGTGAACTCGTGGAGACAACTTTCCTTTTGCCTTTTGCCTTTCTCCCTTCCTCTCAGCAGCAAGCAGGATAACGGGATGAGCTTTTGTCCATTCCCAGAAACACTCTGCCCAGGCAATGCTGGAAGCAGGTAGAAATCTCTCCCAGGTCCCATTTGGTAACTCCCAGATTGCCAGAAGTCATTAACAGAAAGTTTTTCCAACCCACATTTGCAGGAATGTCCCTGTGGGAATTACCAGGGACACTAGCTGTTACCCTGACTGGTTCCCTGTGAGAAAGCTGTGCCCCAGAGAATGAGGGACCTCGGGAGACTTCCTTGGCTTGGCTGTGTTTTTTCTGGTCACCTCCAACCCAGTAAGCAGACACTGTACCAGGTACTTGGTTGGAAGGTGCTGCAAGCTCTTCTGGGAGTGGAGGAATGAAGTCCCATTTATGGGGCCAAAACATTCTGGTGGGGAAGGGTGGGAGTAAGGAGGATCAGGGCCCTGCCAACTCATCCAGCCACGTTATCAGGCTGCAATCAGATGCCTCATCTGCTCCTTTCCCAGCACAGGACACTCAGCCAGGCATCAAGTCCTCTTGCTACGGACTCCTGGCATCAAACAGAGCCATAAAGCACAAGGCAAGGGAACATTGCCCAGGCCAGGCTGTGGTGAGATGGTTGATCCATCGTTTGCTGTAGTCCCTGGATGCAGCAGGCTGTGCTTTTGAGAGAGCAGAGATGCATTTCCTTGCTGGGTTGGGCAGGACAGGCTGGTGCTGCTCATGGTGAGCCAAAGCTTCAGTGCCCCCCTCCCAGCCCTCGGGTCTGACAGCACTGAGCAGCACTGCTTTGGAGAGTCTCAGTGGCTGGCAGGGCTGAGGAGGCAGAGATGTCCATGTGCTGCCTGTTTGCCAGGCCCTAATGACTGAGCGGGGAGGAGAGGGAAAGTAGGATCTGGCAGGCTGAGCCGGGAGCTGGGCTGAATCCACACCACAGACCCTGGCTGCCTCCAGCCAGTATCATCCCCCCCTTTGTCTGCTTGCTAAATAATTGAGAAGATTTTCTATTAAGCCTCCTTCAGAGTGAGCTAATGGAGCAGCATTGGCCAGAGCTGGTGTCAGGATCCTGGCAGGAGCGAGCACAGGGGAAGGGGTGAGGCCAGAAGGTGAGGCTGTGGTCCCCTGTGTGTGAGGGCACACTGTAATTAGGGCTGGGCATATAGGTTAGAATGGCCTTTGTGGGAAGTGAGTGGCCACCCTGGGCTGGGGATGAGCAGTGTTGTGCCAGGGCTTGGCCACTACTCTGCTCCTCGGGCTTCCCCCATGCCCCATGGACACCACTGGCTCAGAGGCAGGGGCATGATGCTCTCAGGGTGAGGGTTGGAGGCACCTTGGAGGCAGACTAAGCAGACTCTGCTCAGTTACCAAATGGTTTTGGGATCACCTCTGCTGGAAAGGTCAGGAGATCCCAGTCTGCAGGTTCCCGAACAGCCTATGTGCTCAAGCACTGCTGGGACCCTGGGGATTTGGCTGCTTGCTGTGGACATGGTAGTTCTCTGCAGTCCTGTAGGACCCTGTAATTACTGATCAATTAAGCACTAATGTTCCTTCAACATGTGTTGGTGAGTGAGCTGTGGTGGAAGGAGGGGCAGGAGCAGGCATTTCATGGACCACTCAGTCTAAAGGAGTCCTTGCTGCCTTGCTCTAAAGTCTCAGAAGATGGGTGGCAGCCCAGTCTTGCAGTGTGTAACATATTGAGGCGAGTGTGAGCAAGAGCACAGAAGAATGACTAGCTCAGACATAGGTTTCATGGTTAAAAAAGGAGTCTGGTCTTGCAGTTTTTACAAGCTGCCAGCTCCAAACGCTGTGTCCTGAGCAGTGAGACTGCCAGGGCTGGGCTCTCCCAGTGCCTCAAGGCTGTTGGGCACACACTGGGAGGCAGGAGCAGGCATTGTGCTGGCCAGCACCAGGCTTTGCTGCTTTGAGCTCTTTGGAAAACTGTGAGCATCATAAGGAAAGGATTCAGGTCCAGCCATGTTCATCATCTGTCCAGCCCCAGTGGCAGGAGGACAGGACAGGACTGGCATTCAGTGCACCCACATTGTCCTGGCTGAGGTGGGAAGTGCCAGGGGAGACAGGAGTCAGCATTGAATGCTGGTCCCCAAAGCTAATCCTTATCCCAAAGCTAGTCCTTGTCCCCATGCATGCTGGCATAGGTCCCTGTGTGCCAGGGCTGCTGTGCTTTGTGCTGACCCACTGCTTTACTCTGCAGAGCCAAGGAGCAGGAGGGTGGTTTGGTGGGAGCCGGGGCTGTGATGGTGCAGATGGCTGCTGAGAGAGGACAGGGTATTCCTCGGGGAGCATCCATTAGGTTTCTCAACTCCTGCCTGTCAGAGAGGCTGTGCTCCCAGCTATGTTTTTCCTTGCTGAGATGTTCTGCCTTTCAGGCTGGTTAATGAACTGCTTCGACAGTTCGAACCGCCCTCCCCTGCTCATTGGAGCAGCGGTGTGGTGTGGGATCCTTTCTAAGCCTCAGGAAGGTGTGAAAAGCAGCAGCAGGATTTTCCATGGTTAAAGGCAATGGGATCCCTCGGGGGCAGCACTGATACAGACCTCAAATATGCTGTTCCCAGCAGAGCAAGGCTCAGCCTTCCTGCAGGGATAGGAGAATTGCAGGCTGTCCTGGGCTTTTCCAGGCTGGTGTGTCCCTGGAGAGTCCCTGAGGGCTTTTCTTACACTCCTTGGCCTGAGCTTTCCCTAAGCTTCAGTTGTTACCCTCAGCTGAGGATGCAGGTTTGCATCCCTAATGCCTGGGAAGCTGGTATTGGCACCAGGGAAGGGGAAGGTTTGCAAGGAGACTGACAACGATAGAGAAAGCAAGTGGGTAACACTCAAATCTGGGTGTTAGAGCCTGGAGCAGCACTTCACTTTTCCTTTTGGAGGAAGATGTGGTGCTTAGATGTGGCAAGTGCTCTGGCATGGGCTTAGCACTGTCTCAGCAGGCACGGGTGGCACTCGAGACAGTGCCCTGGTGTGGTTTAGACCTGGGTGCTCTCACCTGGATCTCTTCTCTTTCCCAGACATTCCCAGGTCAAATTGAAACCATCCTTCCCATGGATCCCTGCCTGGGTGCAAAGCCAGAGGGTGGCAGCACCTCATCTCCACCCTCAAGGTGTCACTCACCTCTATGTCTGACACCTCGTCACCCCCTGGCAGCCCCCGGTGTGGCCAGCACGGTGTCCTGGGCTCCTCAGGACACTGTGCTAACACGAGGTGACAGGGCCAGCAGTGCTGGGTGTGGGGGAGCAAGGGCACAGCCTGGCAGGGCCTGTCACTCCACATCCCGTCACCTTGGGGGCCGCAGGGGCACGGATCACGGATCGCATGGAGCTGTGCACAAGGTCAGCGTCAGGAGCAGTGCTGGGAGGCTGCAGCTGTCTCAGGATAGCTGCTCTTCCAAACACTGTCCCCTCCTTGGATGGGTGAGGGGTTTCTGACAAGTGCTTTAGGCACAGTTGGGTTTTTGCTGGGAAAAAAGCTGCTTGTTTCCTGGCAGAAAAAGTTGAAGGATGTGTGCTAGTGCTGTCCCAGAGCCACAAGGACCTTCCCCTCCCACCAGTCACAGGGCTGCCAGTGGCTCTTGGGACCGGGACACTCAGCCAAGATGGGGTTGCAGGTTGGGTGCAGTTCTGTGAAGGGTCCTGGTCCCTGTTGTTTCTGAGCTGTGCTCCTGCCTGCAGGGTGACCCCAGCCTCCCCTGTGCTGCACATGACAGCCACATGCTCCTGCTTCAGCTGTGGATGGGATGCTGGTGACCAGCAAATGGGTAGGATACCCTTATTCCTCTGTGGGATCAGACAGGTGTTTTGGGGGGCAGAGCCAGTCCCTATGCCAGCGCAGGTTACAGCAAGTCGGGGGTCTCCATCGGCAGGGGACATTGGGACTGAGACAAAGGCAGGGCCAGCCCCCTCCTGAGCGGTGCCTCTCCCCTGCATCTAAACCCTGCTCATCCCTTTTGGGGTCTGGATGTGCCCTTGTGTCAGTCAGTGCTGCTCCCTCCTGATCTCCCAGGCATCACTTTGGGGACCTGCCCTCCAGGGAAAAGCCTCCTCTCGAAGCAGCCCCAGGCCTGCTCAGCACATTTAACCCCCTCACCAAGGCCACCCAAACGCCATTTGATGGGAGGAGAGGCTGTGAGCTTTGTGCCAGACCAGCAGGAATTCAGGGCTCCCTCAGACCCCAGACTCCCACTGCTGTGCCCAGGAGCTGCGGGGTGGCTGCAGGCTGCTGCAAGGGCAAGGAGACACTCAGCCCAGTGTGAGCTTAAAAAAATAGGCATTTTTATTCCAATGGAACTAGAGAATTACGACCCAGGAGAGGGGAGGATTACTCACATTTATCGATAGGCTGATTAGGTTACTGCCTAAATAGCTGTGCTTGAGCAGTGTCCGCCTCAAGGAGAAGCAGCGCAGGAGCGTGGCGCAGCAGAGACCTCATTGTCCTTGGTGGCACGGGGAGCTCTGAGCAATGCGGGCCGGGGCGCTGTGTCGCGTCACCTAATCCTGCCTTCACTATTTACAGCTCCTCGGGAAGCAAAAGCTTGTAAGGTTTGCTTGGCTGCATGGCTGGGCGGGCGCTGAGCTCCATCCCCCCTGTGTGGCCACGTTTGGGGAGAGGGTGTGTAGCCCCCCTTGTGATGGGGTCATGCTCCCCCTGCTCCCAGCCATGGCATGCTGATAGGGACTGGCACAGGCTGGGAGACAATGGTGGCATTGCCATCCCCAGAGGCCCTGTCATGAGTAAGGACAGTGTCCCACATGTCACAGCTGTTCCTTGGCCTAGGGGTTTGTGGCGGCGGTGTCAGATTGGGCATCTCATGACTGGGGACGTGGCAGATCCCCAGCCCCAGGGTCACCATTAGGGAGGGTGGGTGCCCAAAAGAAGGGGGGTTTCTCCAGCATGCTGGGTTCATCAGCATTACCCTTGTGCTAACGAGACTGTTGCCAGTGGATTATGCAAGGAGCTCTTGCTGGGCACCAATGTGCCTGTGACCCAAAACCCACCAGGAGTCCATGGCTGAAGCAGTTGTGGGTGGTGATGGTCACTCCCATGGGTCGCACTCAAGCCAGGAACTCGGGGTGCCCAATAATCCTGTTCTAGCAGCGATGCAGACCAGCTGTCACGAGGCCCTGGTTCTTCTCCCAGCTCTGCCCCGCTACGACACAATGGGGGTGTCAGAAAAGACAGAACTGATGGACTCTGTGTCTGACTTGAGCTGCAGGACTTTGGGGTGCTTGGGGTCGGGGAAGTCCTCACCGAGGGCCAGGCGGATCTTGCCGTTCTGCGTCTCCCTGATGGGCTCGAGGAAGGCGACGTGCTTGTTGGCACCGGCCCTGCGGTTCAGCCCGTCGGTGGCAGGGGGGGTGGTGCTGAGGATGGAGGACTGGGCGCTGCACTCCTGCGGGGGGCTGAGCGGGGCCGGCTTCTTGCAGCAGGGCAGGCAGCGGCACGGCGTGAGGTACAGGTAGATGATCACCAGCACCAGGGTCACGATGCAGCCCAGCAGAGTCGTGAGGCCAGTGTTGAAGGTCTCCCCGGCCGGCTTGGGGTACTGGACGGTCACGTTGAACTCACACAGCCTGCTGAAATTGTGGGTGCTCTTGGTGAAGCCTACGTAGACCCCCGAGTGCCAGGGCTTGGCCACGGCGATCCTCAGGCTGCCGTTGCGAAAGACCTCCAGGGAGCCGTCGCTGTTCCCCGGGTGTTTGATGGGCTCGTGTTGAGGGGAGATCCACATGTAGGTAGTGGTCGAGGACGGCAGGCTGGTGTTACAGGTGAGCAGGATGGGCTGGTCCACCATCACCTTGAAGGGCGAGAGGTGCGCGTCTTCAGGGCCCACCGAGCAGTTCTCAAACATGGGGCTGTATTTGTGTAACTTAATCAGGGACCGGGGCACATTGCCAGATACCTTGCAGGTGTGTTCCTCGAAGAAATCCTTCACAGAGCTGAATCCTCGCTGCTTCCAGCGCTGGAGCATCAGGTAGAGCGGGCAGCTGCACCTGATGGGGTTGTTGTGAAGGTACAAACCATTCCCGATGTTTTCGGGCAGAGCCACCAGCACCTCCACAGGGATGCTGCTCAGGCAGTTGGAGGAGAGGTCCAGCGTGCGGAGGTTGTAGATCCCCAGCCCCTGTACCGCATGGAAGGGGAAGGTGGTCAGGTTGTTCCAGCTTAAGTAGACTTTCCGCAGACCGCTCAGCTTGGCGAAGGCGTTTTCATCCACCCGCTTGATGTGGTTGTTGTAGAGCAGCAGCTCCTCCAAGCTCACCAGCGCCTCGAAGTAGTGCGTCTCCACAGCGTGCAGGTGGTTGGAGGACATGTCCAGGTGCCGCAGGTAGGAGGCATTGTGGAAAGCCTGCGGAGAAAGGTCCCGAATCTGGTTGTGACTGATGTGGAGGGCCTCGAGGTGCGGGAGGGCGGCCAGCCAGCGGTCGTGCAGTTGGGTGAGGGCGTTGTGGCTGAGGTCCAGCGTGGTGGTGGTGGACGGCAGTGCCTGGGGCACATGCTGCAGCGTCTGCCGGCTGCAGCTCAGCAGGTCGGAGGTGCAGATGCAGGCGGAGGGGCAGAGGCGGGACTGCGGGGAGGCTTGGTGAGCGCGGCCGGGGGCACACAGCTGGAGCAGCAGCAGCAGCTTCGCCACCCGCGGCCAGATCGGGTCTGCGGTCACCGGTGGGGACATTGTGGCGGGCAGGAGCCCCTGTGCAGCCTGGCAGCACAGCCAGGCTCGATGAGACGCGAGAGAAAGCGTGTCGCCGTCCCCCCTGCTCTCCCCCGGTGCTGCCTTGGTTCTACCAAGCATCCAGAGACGCCCCTTTGCACCCCGCGAAGGAGGATCCCGATTCCAGCCGTGAGGCTTGAAAAGAGTTAAAGGGCGGCATCGCCCTGCCCGGCTCGGCCGCGGCTCACCCGAGGCTGCCCCGTACCTGTGCTCCGGCGGGCCGGGGGCTGCGGGGGGACGGCTGAGAGCCGCCGATCCGCATCAGGGAGGTTGAGGCGCTCCGTGTCGGGCTGTGTGTGGGCGCCTCGCTGCCTCCTGGAGCTGCGCATCCCTGGAGTGCGAAGTTTCTCAGCGCTCAGCGCCGCCGGGGCACATCTCCGCGCTCCAGCCTTCGGGGAGCCCCGTCCGGGTCCCTCCCGGGCAGCACCTCCCGGGAGCCGGGCGCGCTGCGGGAGCGCGGTTCCGCGCCTGCCCCTATTTAGGCGCGGGCGGTGCGCGGCGAGGGGGCCGGGCGGGATCCCATTGGCCCCGGCGCGGGGAGTGGTGGCCGCGGCGGTGGCCCCGGCCCTCCCTGCGAGTGGGCAGGGCGAGCGCAGCCCTGCGTGGTCGCTTGTCCTCAGGGGAGCTCAGGGCCGCTCCGGCCGTACCAGCGAGCAGCCGCGTCCCTCCCGCCGGAGAACGGCAGCTGCGACCGGCTCTAATCCGTAAAGCGGCTGCTCCGCCACTGCCCAACCTCTGGGAGGATGCTGGAATAAACCCGCCCTGTCGTCTCCTCTGGGAGCCCCTCGTGTTCCATCCTGCGCCCAGGCTGGGAGTGGGGATGGCGGTCACGCCCGCAGTGCTCCTTATCTCCCAGCCGTGGTCCTTCCCTGCGCGCATCCTGACCACCTCCTGCACAAGCTGGTGGGGACCCCCCAGCACCCTCAACCACGGGGTGAACAAACAGGATTGCCAAGCCCCGCAGGGTCGCCACGGCAGAGGAGGGAGGAGCCGTGGGCTGCTGGTGGAGAGGGGGTGGCCACAGGGTGAAGGACACGCAGGAATGTCATTATCCAGAGCTCAGGCGGTTAGTGGGAAGAGGAGAGATGGGGAATTGGTTTCCATTAGGGCAGCAAAAAGCTAATTTGGCGGCTGCGGCTGCTGCGAGTCAAGGGGCTGTTAACCCCCTGCGCCCCGGCTCAGCCGGCGCCAACGGGCTGTTCCCTCACTCCTCCTGCCCCTCCTGCCGCTGGAGTGGCTGGGCCTGCCCCTGGGCCAGCCACGGAGCCAACTCTGCTACTTGCCAAGGGCCATGAACGGGCCACGGCACTGATGCCCGATGGAGACACTCATTAAGGTGCCCTTCATCCCTCCTGCCCGTCCCCGCTGAAGCCAGGAAGAGCCACGACTGCTCCCTCCTGTCTTGTGGGGGCACCTGCTTGCCCTGGGGGGCACCCTGAGCTGTCCACTTGGTGCACGGGGCCACAGCCCCCGGGGTGAGGCTGCTGCGGGACATCTCCCCTTCTCTCCTGCGGGGCTGTGACCCAGGGCAGCGCTGGCAGCTCCAGCCGCCCCGCGGCTCTGTGGGCACCAGCGCGAGGGCTGCAGCCTCAGCAAGTGCTGATGCACCATATCGATCGCCGGAGCCTCCCAGTCGAGGCTGACAGAGGAGGAGGAGGGTGGCTGCTACCCTTTGGCTGCAGTTGGGCATGTTTCCCTGGCTCTCAGGGACTGGGGGGACCACCAGCTGGGGATGCAGCCGGGTGGCCTGGGCCCGCAGGGTGTGCTGTCTGTGATCTGACTGTGTCCCTTGGCAGGGCCGAGCGAGCGACAGCGGTGCTGCTGGCGGATCCCTGCTTCCAGCTGCGCTCCATCCAGTACCTGCTGGGCCACGCTGAGCCCTCGGCCCTGGCAGCTGCTGCCCCGGCCACGGACAAGCGCCATTTCTCCCTGCACACCTGTAAGTGCCGGCACTGCGCTGGGAGCTGGGCTGTGCTCACCACCTGCCCACGGCTGGGCTGGGAACGGGGCTGCTGGTGGTGTCTGTGTCCCCTGCAACATGTCCCGGCCCTTTTAGTCCTGGGGACAGGCATCCTTGACCCTTATCCCCCAGCAGGGCACTTTGGATGGGGATGTGTCCAGTGCCTGCTTGTCAGCATTTCTGTCCCTCTCAGTGCCCAGTGTCCAGCCTGCTGTCCCCAGCACGGGGATCCTTGTCCTGGCTGGTCCCCAAGGAGATGCAGCCCCCCTTCATCACCCAGACACCTCAGGGCAGCCCGAGGGTCCCATCCACCCCACGCACACCCACTCTGTCCCCCCAGACACAGAGTACATCAGTGCTGAGGAGCTGGCAAAGGTGGAGAAGATGCTGAGCCACCTGAGTGAGGAGTCCAAGCAGGCAGCTGCCACCACACTGGTGAGTGTCTCCTCCCCCCAGCCCTGTCTCCATCCTTGGCAGCAGCCCTGGCTCTGGCACAGCTGCCCTGAGACACAGAGCTTTGTCTGCCACATTAACTGCCTGGTGACCCCCGCAGCCCACCAGCGAGGAGGACCTGTGCCCCATCTGCTACGCACATCCCATCTCTGCCATTTTCAGGCCCTGCTCCCACAAGTCATGCAAGTGAGTAACTCCCATGCCTGACCCCCACCAGGGCAACTGCCAGCCCCCAGCTCCCCTGTGCCATGAGGGTGGGGGGCTGATGCTCTTTTCTCCTCTGTCCCAGAGCCTGTATCAACCAGCACCTGATGAACAACAAGGACTGCTTCTTCTGCAAGGCCACCATCACAGGGGTGGACGACTTCACCAAGCCAGCCAGCTCATAGAGCCCAGCCCTGCCCCACAGGCTCCCCCAAGCTGACGGGGGTGGCCCCCCCACCCCATGCTGGTTTCTCCCCAAACACTTGCCCTGCTCAGGGCCATGGGACCCTCACCCAGAGGGCCGGGACCCAGCACGGGGCTGCAGCGTGGGGCGGGGGGCTGCAGGGTGGGAGAGGCCAGCATCCCCTCGCCTGGCAGCCTCTCTGCCCCGTGGGCCATTCTCAGGGAGGGGAGCCCGAGGCTTCGGCTCTGCAGCAGCGCTGGGAACACGTGGCAGCCCCAGGGCAGTGGGGCTGGGCTGGGCGTTTGGGCTGTTAACTTGCCCCTGGCTGGGGGCTGACTTCATGAAATGCAACATTAAATTATTCTTCCTTATGTGGTGCCTTGAGACACAGGGAGGGGAAGCCAGGCCAGCCCTGGCAAGCGACCTGGTGTTTGGGCCATGCTCAGGTAATGCTGAACAGTAAATGGAAATATAAATATTTAATCCAAGGAGGGCTGGGGCCGCAGGGTGCTCTGCTACATGATGATGCGCGGCTCTGGCACAGACTCGGCGATGGATTTGTGTGGCAGCACATTGGCCCCGTTGAGGTAGAGCTCGTCGTTGACGATGACGTCCTCGCCCAGCACGGTCACGTTCTCCATGCGCACCTGCCCGGAGAGGCTCCGTCACACCTGCCCGGCTCAGGCCCTGGGCTGTGCTCCCACTCCTGCCTGCAGCACCGGCACATCTCTCCTGCCACAGCCTGAGGAGGCGGGAGGGCAAGAGCTGAGCTTCAATACCCTGCAGGGGTACCCAGGGCCTCACCCACTGGCCCACGGAGCAGCTCCAGCCCACGATGCAGGACTCCAGCCAGGAGTGGGAGCGGATGCGGGCCCCCTCCAGCACGGTGCAGCGTTTGATGCGCACCCCGTCCTCCACCACCACGCCGGCCCCGATCGTCACGTTGGGGCCGATGACACAGTTTGCCCCAATCTTGGCGCTGGGGTCCTGGAAGGAAGATGGGCTGTGCCAGGGTTGGGAGGGCAGACAGAGCTCTTGGCACAGCCCAGGCCACTCGGCCAGTATGGGGACAGGAAGGCACAGCTCGAGGATGGCAGTGAGGAGAGCAGTGGGACGACGCGGAGAGCCCATATGTGCCCGGGGCTGGTGTGCTGGGGGCTGGCACTTACCACCAGCACGTTCCCTACAACACCGGGCCCCGAGTGCAGCTTCTCAGGGTGCTGAGCCCGCAGCGCCTGCAGGTACATGCACATGCCCGTGAGGAAGTCCTTTGGCTGCCCAATGTCCATCCAGAAGCCTGCGGGGACAGAGCCGCGGTGACAACCCCCAGAGCAGGGGTGGCAGAGCAGGCAAGACCCCCCGATGCTGCCTGCACTGTGCACAGGGCCTTACCCTGCAGCTCCATGGCATAGAGCTGCCCGTCCTGCGCCATGGCCGGGAAGATCTCCTTCTCAATGGAGGTGGGGCGCAGCTGCAGGGACAGGAAGCAGGGCTGAGCAGGGGGCCCGGCCCCCCAGCCTGGCCCAGCCCTGCACCCCGGCTTGTACCTGGATGCGCTGCAGGATGCCGGGGTTAAAGATGTAGAGCCCGGCGTTGATCTTGTTGGACACGAAGACGCGCGGCTTCTCCACGAAGCGGCAGATGCGGCCGGTGTCGGCCTCGCACACCACCACGCCGTACTTGGCCGGCTCCTCCACGCGGGTCACCACCAGCGAGCCCTCGCCGCCGTGGTGCCGGTGGAAACGGGCCAGCGCCTCAAAGGGGAACTCGCAGATCACGTCGCTGTTGAGGACAAAGAAGGGCTCCCCGTCCTCGGCCAGCAGGTCCCGTGCCAGTGCCAGCGGCCCCGCTGCCCAGCCGGGAATGACCCCGCGGGGATGCGGTGAGCCCAGTGCCCG